>NW_016813557.1:44644-46254 GCF_001698545.2 Rhinopithecus bieti | reverse complement strand
CCTCCCCCCCCCCCCCCTTTTTTTCTGCTTTCTACTGAAACATTTCACAGTCCTCAGCCAAATCTGTGAGATAGACTTCCTGGAGAACTGAAATATTTGAAAGATGCAAATACCGAAGTAGACTAGATTGTGCTTATAGGTAGACTTAAGTAGCTTAAAGAGCAATACCACCAATAAATACATTTGTAGCTGTTTCTCTTGAGGTATAGGCAGTCAATTTATCAAACCTTTTTCAAGTCTTTCTTATGTACTTCATCAGCTTCTCCTATGTTTTAGTGTCAAAATCAAAATGCCCAATTTATTGCTTTTATTACACTACCATTCATCAATTATATATCTTAAAATCCTACACATTTGAGAGATAGTGAATGGCAGATGAATATCCAAACTTTGTTTACTTTTTTAACCACTTAACCACTCACCAAATATTTATTTATAATTTTTATAACCACTTAGCAAATGTAATTTAGTCATGCCAATTAATTATGTTTTCATTATGATTTCACTGTTTTGTTTTATTTTAGCTGTGGTTTTATTAATAGCAAATTTAATACTCTATAATACTGTACAAGTACACAATGTTAATATACTTACATTGTAATCCATGTTACATTGTTTTAGAATCTGGATTATTAATGATGAAAATATTTGTATTTCTTCTCCATCTAATCCATGATTTCAGTGCATGCATTTACAGTTAATTTTAAAAGTGATTTTAATACTTAAAAGTCTTTTGAGAGGCTTCTAAAACTTGGCAGTCTCAACAAAATGTTTTGTCTAACTTCCTTTTAAGTCTGTCTTTGGACTTACAGTAAACAAACTTTTTGAAGCGGGAATCTCTAGCCATAATACAGGAACAGATGAATAGAACACTCACCACTTTATCCTGAAACGGACATTTTCAGTTTTTTATAGGATGACTTAAAGCATCATATAAATATTTTAAAATGTTTCCTAAACTATTAATGAGTATTACAAAAACTAGAGTTGGACTTATTAAACAAAGCTTTGCTTTATAGCTATCTCCAGAAAACTAGTCAATCTGGGGAACCTACAAATGTCAGTCTTTTTTATTTTATGTTTCATTTACAAAGAACTTTTGATTTTCCATTTAGGGGTATATGGGCCTGGCTACCAGTATTATAGAGAAGTGGGAGAAAAATCAGCATACATTTACTGTTAAGAAATTATTTAATGCACCTAGTGTCAGCTGTGCATGTTGGCCCCAGTCTGCAACCTGTCCAGAGAGTAAAACTTCATGTCTTTTAATGGGGTAACAAAGGAGCAGTTACCTGGTATTGTAGGTGATGGTCATGGGGTAAGGGAGATCTGGGAATCCAACTTCCTTATACAGACTTCCAAGAATTCTCCTGTTTTAACTCCACCCTGTGCTTTCAGAGACAACCTCATGCCTTCAGTTCCTGAGATCTTCAGAGGTTTGAAAGAGCTGATTTTTTATTGGCTTCCTACCCACTACCCCAAACATTATTCCCCCTTTTTTTTTTTTGTCATTTTTTATTTTACAGAGCAGGATTATATTTATTATATAAAATAATCAAATGTATAAAAAGGAAAATAAAATAATTCATTATTTTCCCAGTGAGCTATAA
>NW_016813557.1:17131-43399 GCF_001698545.2 Rhinopithecus bieti | reverse complement strand
TTTTTTTTTTTGTCATTTTTTATTTTACAGAGCAGGATTATATTTATTATATAAAATAATCAAATGTATAAAAAGGAAAATAAAATAATTCATTATTTTCCCAGTGAGCTATAAACCTGTGTTAACATTTTGATGAATTGGGTTATATTTCCTTCTCTGTTTTCTATTACTTTTCCCCCTTTTTGCTCAGGAGGTTTGTGTGCTTTGATTTGTTTTTGGTTGTTTTTGTTTTGTTTTGTCAAAATTGGGATCATACTGTATACTACCTCATTAATGAACATTTTTTCATATCATCAAATAATCTATAAAATATAGTTTTAAATATCAGTGTAATTGTGGATGTTCATGTTCATTTAGTTATTTAGTCATTGTTTAAGTGATTTAATTAACTTCTGTGGTAGGGGCTCAGCATTGTGTGGTGGTCAAGAACTTGGCATCTGGATTAGCAAAAAGTCTGAGTTTGTATGCCAGTTCTGTCATTTCTTTATAGTTTCTTTTTATAGGTCCAGTGAGTTTTCTGTTTGCTTATTATAATTATGCTTTTTCCTGTAAAATTAAAGGGAAAAAATATATTCCTGTCCACTAATCCAACAGCCCAGGGAATGTAGAGAAGGAACCAGAGCCACAGATAGTCTCAGCTGGAAATCTGCCCCTTTGGGCAGATTTCATCCATGTGTGTATCTCATCCATGTGTGGTATAGCCACCAGTGATGGGAACAAGCCTGATAACATTGGGTACTTTGTAGTATTTTTTTTCTGCACTGAAACAGCTGAGCCAGGACTGAATTTTAGAGCCTCTTAGCACTACTTTTAGTGTTCAGATGTTACCATTTTACTGTATTGCATAGCTGTATCTCGCTCATTCTCCCCAACTCCCACCTACCCCATCATCCCTGGTTCTAATTTAAGGGCCTTTACTGACATCTGCCAGTGTCTTTTACTTAACTCCTTGGGATAGCACTGAAGGGTAAAGGATAGGGACTACTTTAAGTTATTCTCCTCCATGCCTTCCTTAAAGAGTCTGAGCTATACAATATTCTTCAGAAAGTCCGCTGATGTTCTGGCACTCAGATGATAATTTTTTCCCATTACCAACATTAGGTCAAGTTTACCCTTTTTTAAATGATGTGATCATTTTAAAGGGAATCTGAATGGGAGCTAGATGCCTCTATTCGGGTTATCACTTGGTTTAAAAATTGTCTTTTGCAGTTAACCTTCAAATGCCTTCTTGTACTATGGATATTTCTCAAGTGTGCCAACCAAGTACTGTTTCTAGTGAGAAATTCTTCAAGCAGCCAGTGTCTTTTTAAATTCCTTCCCTATCAAAAAGAAAAGATTCTGATATGTATATTCTTTTATCAAAACTCATTCAATTATAAGTTTGCATTTTGCATTTGCAAGGTTCATTAAACATGGATCAAAATGCATTGGCTCCTTTTGAAAGAATTGAATGCTATATTAACAAAATATTAGAAGAGGAGCAGTTAGGCCTTGTATCTGAAAACATAGTGTGTCTATGCCTGGAACGGTCTATAAACCTGTTTTAATTGTTTAGGAGTATCTAGAGATGAATATGCAGAGGAAGTAGGATATCTAACCTAAAAAGAGATGCTGTTTTTAACATCATTCTACCAACTTAAATCTTACCCATTAATTGCCCTTGGTACAACTTCCTAGGAGCTGAACTTCATTTTCAATACCGTCTCTATCTGCTACTCTTGTTCTAGGACCATTTCCTACTTATCTTTACTCATTTTCTTTCCTTTCCCCTACCTCAGCATAATAACACTCATCATCTCTGAATAAGAAATTACAACCTCAAACCCCAAAGAGTTTCTGCTGCCTCAAGTCTCTATGAGCGTCCAAACTAGAAAGGGAAAAATGCAGATTCCAAGACTCCTACAGTTACATGGATCAGAACTGAAGAGAGGACAGAACCCCAAGCTTGATAAGTGGGAGTAGGGGGAAGGGGATGTCAAAAAAAAAGAATGCCAAATTTGAGGGAATGACATGCATAAATGGTTCATGGTTTTATGGAGCACTGTCAATTCTCTTAATTTACTTATGTAGAATTAATATATACTACTTTCTGTGAACTCTTTATTATAAGGCAGCTAATTAGATATATAGATATTATAATACCCTTCTCACATCTCTCCATCACTGCTCCTACCACTTTTACCCAAGCTGTCATTTCTTGCTTAAGCTATAGCAATAGCCTTGTTCCTGATTTTTCTGTTTTCTCTCTTGACCATTCTTGACACAGCAAGCAGATCAATGTTTTTCCTAAACATCAATCAGATCACATTATATCCATTCCTGAAACCCTCCACAGATCTCCCTTTGTACTTGGAATAAATCAAAACCCTTGGCTTGTCCATAAATCCTAACATAAGTTACCCCTTTTGATCTCTCTAGCCTCTTCTCATTCCGCCTGTCCCTCTAACTCATAGCACTTCAATCAAACTAGCCTCTTTTCCTCGAGCTCAACAATTCATTGTTGTTATTGGATCTCTGCACATGCTATTTTTTCTGCCTTTTTCCCTAGATCTTCATAGAACTGGCTCCTTAGCCATTGGTCTCAGATCACATATACCATCCTTAGAATTGTCATTCTAGCCATCATAGTTAAAACATCCTTTCTATCTCCCATTACTGTCTATTCCATTTCTCTGTTTTATTGTCTTTACAGTTAATTTATTATCATCCTAATTTATTTTATTTGTTTATTGTCATCTACCTTCTCCCCCCAAAAATGTAAATTCTTAACTATCTTGTTTACCACTGTACCTAGCATGGTATGGTAGGTACTTAATAAATAATTGGGTAGATGAACAGTGGATTCTTTTTATGCAGGTGTACTCCTCTTATATTGTTGCTTTTGTACCATAGCTGACTACAACTTTTTTTTCATAAATAAAACATATGTTGATCCTGGATTTAAAATAGTAGTTATTTTTTTCTTTTAAATTTTTTGACATTATGCTTGTTATTATTTGGACATAAATTTCAAAAAGTCCCATTCACTTATAAATCCGATGGGTCATAATCATTCAAGGTAATAGAAATGGAGCACACTTACAATATGTTGAGGAGTTAAAGTCCCAAGAGATGTTACAGAAATAGCAAAATTACTCAGAAACCATAACATACATTGCTACCCACTACCTCTTATATGTAAGTATATGATACGCTGAACTAGTTCCTTAGATAGACCCTAGAGAGATGTCTTTCCAAGTGACTGCCAGTCTTCCCTATTCCAGTTTGCAAGAGCGTGCCTTATAACAATGCATTTTTAATTTCCTGTTCCTTTCTGTGTAGCACCCACATTGCTAGGGTATTTTATTGACTATCATCATCTATATGGTCTCTTGTTCTGCAAGGCACAGCCTGCAACTTTGTGATTCATTTTCTCATTTTATGGGGTCTTTCTAAAGGAATTATAATCTGCCTCCAAGTTCCTTCTTATCACTTCTACTCTATAAGCACAAGAATTACAGAATATTGTTAGATAGTGTTTTCCCAGGCTGAATCAGGGGAAACTACAACTGTCCCATGCCTGCTCTTCTGGAAATTTACTGTACACCCTTTTCCTCTAATGGAAAAGTACAGCAGATCTCTTTTATAGACATAGCCCTAACATATCCAACAACTCTTATAGCCTATAAAACTTTCTGATCCCCCAACTCAACCCTCTCCAGTTGCCATACCCACATAAAGTTCTTCATTACCTAACTTAGCTAAAGGATAATAATTATTTATTTATTATGTAATTGTATTTATATATTCTAAAACTTGTATTCAAAGTAAAATTTAGTTGTTCTTTTAGTTTTCATTAAGTGGGGTCATTATCCTTTTATGTTTATAGTTACAGAAAGTTGACTTAAATTTTATTTAAATCTTTAAATTTTGTTTTGCTCTGGTTAGCTCCTGAAGCTTTCAAAGCAACTAATCAGCCTAAGTAGTTCTGAAATGACCATCTGCCTTCTGCCCTTTTATTTTATCTGAACTTAAGGAGAATGAAAAGAACTCTTTAGATTTATATCATACACATGCTGTGTGTCTGTAGCATCTCTTCTTCTAGGCCCAGTAAAACACTTGTATGTAAATCCACATTAACTACCACATCTCCATGCTATTCCTTCAGCTTATATTCTACCAGGAGAGCAGGATTATAGCTAAAGATATATCATTGTAACACCACTATTCCTTTACTAACAAATTGTTAATCAGTCTGATCATACTAAATTTGATGTTGGGTGTACGCTTAGATTATCCCAGAGGACATGTGGATATTTCTTCAGTGTTCTACTGAAAGACTGTGATTTTTACCACTCTTTACTAGCAGTAGGGAAAATGTGGTCCACCATCATGGGAATTTGCACAGTTGCCACTCCCAGAGATTATACCTTGTAAGTATGTATTTAAAAAAATAATGACTCTGTATAATTCTTGTCCCTTAAGATTTCATGTTCCATTGTGTCTTAAAGTTTAAAATGTTATTATAAGGTCTGCATTTGCAAATAGCATACATACCTGTTTCAATAATACCTGTGGTTTATATTAATCATCAGTCTTGATAAACCGGCTATCTTATAAACTGAAAGTGAAGCATTGTTTGAAATATATGTTTTAGAGATAACAGTAAGTTAGTTTTTGATGATTGGAAAGTAAATTACAACTTTCTCTGTAAAAGATGTAATATTAACAGCTGAAACATATTTGCATTTCTAGAGCCTTTCTTTGAACCCTTATCGTATAATCCTATCCGTATGTAAAAAGCTAATATCCTCTTTTTTCTAGGGGATATTAATGCCCACACTGCTTAAGTGAGTTGCCCAAGGTCACTCGGTGAGCTGTTGGTGGAGCCAGAAATAGAATCCAAGTCTCCTGACTCCCAATTCAGTCCTCTACCCTCCATGTAGTTTTCTATCCTCTATACCCCTGCTGCCTCTCATGGGAAAAGAAGTTAATCTTCCAGCTATTAATAGCCACCAAATTGGTGGTAGCAGCACAGTGGAGAAAAGTAACTGTCTTTACACTGCAGCATTAGTATAAAAATATCTGGTAATGGAAAATTTGACAAATGTCATGTTAAAGGGAGTGGAAAATTATTTTAAGATCTGGATCTCATTTATCTAGTTCTCAGAAAAGTAAAATTCCTTAGTAGAACAGGGATCATATTTTTCTTCTGTTTTTAAATTTTGTTTCCTAGAGGGTAATTGTCAACCTAGCCATAGCAGAACATGTTGTCAACTAATATAATAAGAATAGTGCAGGTACTGTTGCTGATTGCTTTAAGTGTATTTTCTAACTTGGTTGAAAGTTTGAATAGCTTTATTGAAATGCGTAACACTTATCTTATTCTGCTTTCAATGTTCTTTAAGTTAGTATTATACAGTATAGTAAATATCAACTGGGAATTTTACTTCATGATTAGACAAATGAATGGAAATACACATTATAGTTTCTTCCATGACAGTATACTCCAAGCAAAGGTATTCCATGTCAGACACCATGAAGTTCACCAGAATAGAGTAGGTAAAGTAGAAAAAAGTTAATTGAAAAATATAAGATAATCACACTGAAGTTGATCAAGTGTATTGTTACATATGTCATTATTTGGGGCATTAATAAAAGGTGTTTGCCAAATGTTTGTGTTTTTAAATGTTAAGCATTAAATACTAAATCTAGTATTGTGGGGTAATAAGTTCTAATGAAACAATTTGTTTCTTAATTTTGGACCAAGGACCAAGAATTCTCCAACTAAAAATATCAGCATATTTTGTTTCTATTTAAAGATTACTAAAAAGTCTTTAATCAGAAGGATGACATGAGCAGAATTATGTTTTAACTATAAGCAGAAAAAATACAGAATTGGTAGAGATTGGGAAATCAAGGGAAAAGGAAAAGGTTAAAAAAAAAAAAAAAGTAGTAATTTGGAACCCAGGTGACAGAGAAGGTAAATGGTAAAAGGATAATTAGAAATATGAGAAACAGTGTAGAACAAGACACCTAGAGGGTCAAGTACAGCTCCTTAGGGAAATGTGTACATTTACTGGATGGAAGAAGAAGAATAATGCAGATGTTAGAATAGTACAGATATAATTTTGAAAAGCTACAGGAGTTTTCAGATAAGGCTGAGAAAGATCATCAGAGTTGGTGACCTTTTGACATTTGGGAGACTGACTTCACCAGAGTGATGAGAGTGAAAGTACTCTGAACTCTTTGAATTATTTCATTTATCTTTAGTATTAAATCTTGTTTTTGCAAACCTCTGAGTTATGTATGATATAGGAGACAAATAGTTAACTAGAATGCTTAATTGACTACAGTTTGTATCTCAGTATCCTGGGGACAGACAAGTTGATTCCAGGAACCCTCCCAAATACCAAAATCCATGGATACCCAAGTCCCTTACATAAAATGGCATAGTATATAACCTACACTTATCCTTCTGTGTACTTTAAATCATCTCTAGATTACTTATAATGCCTAGTACAATACAAATGCCATTAAATGGTAGTTATACTGTATATTTTTTTATTTTTTATTGTTTTTGTTTATCTGTTTGTTTGTTTTGTGAATATTTTCAGTCTCTGGTTAGTTGAATCCACAGATGCAGAATCTGCAGCTACCGAGGGTCAACTGTGTATACCTGACACTGTAACAGAAACAATGCTTTCATTCACACAGAATTTTACTGGTTATTGCCATTCTTGTTCATTTAAACTAGACTTCCACTCAATTAGTAATAAACTGGTCACTGACACCCAAACCCTAGCATCACCAAGTATACTCATATAACAAACCTACACATGTACCCGCAAACCTGAAAAACAAAACAAAACAAAAGTAGTAAACTGGTAATATTTTACAATGGAACAATTGTTAACCTCTGTGCCTATAAAAGTTTAATACTGTTTTCATCTTAAACCCAAATCAAACATGAACGCTAGAAATTGTGAATTTTCGTGGAATTGATTGGTAATTTGTTTCCTAATTACCCAATATCTCAAGAAAGCTATACCTAAAAATTAATATTGATATTAGCAATGTATTCATTTACTGTTATAGAATTTCTTTATAATGAGTTTATCTTTATTTAAAGTTTTAGCAGTAAACTGTTATATTTTCCTTTCCAACTTACATTTTTCAGATTTTTATCAATTGGCATAAAAATACCTTATTATTCGGGTTTGTTCATTTTAAAAGTAATGGGGTTATTAAAAAAATAAAAAAACTAGGAAACATTATTAAGTGTCTTTAATTTCTTTGAATAGGCTCATCTTCAAGTGGATCTAATCTGGTTAAGACTCCCACACAAAAAAGAACTCGGAGAAAACTAATGCCATCTCCCTTGAAAGGACAGCATACTCTAAAGTCTCCACCATCTCAAAGTGTGCAGCTCAATGATTCTCTTAGCAAAGAACTTCAGCCTATTGTGTATACACCAGAAGACTGTAGAAAAACTTTTCAAAATCCATCTACAGTAACCTTAATAAAACCATCATCGTTTACTACAAGTTTTCAGGCTATCAGCTCAAATATAAACGGTGATAATTCTCAGAAAATGTGTGAAGTAGCTATCCCTCATAACAGAAGAAAAAAATGTGGACAGGAGGACTTGGACTCTACATTTACTATATGTGAAGACATCAAGAGCTTGAAGTGTAAATTACCCGAACAAGAATCACTACCAAATGATAAAGATGTTTTACAACGGTACAAAAAAATAATATTTGCCAATTCTTTTTTTTTAAAAATAGACTTTCAACTATTAGTTGAGGTTTATTTCATAAACCAAGTGTGCCATTTTGATTATAAAACAATCTGTTTTACTTTCATTAAATTTTAATTGTCTTTCTCTCTGAATATTAATTCACCAACAAAATATTTTAAAGTCTTAAATTTGGTATCTTAAGTCAGTTGACCCTCATTAGTCTAGGAAAGACCTTAAGATATGTTTAGTTTGTTCTTCTTACTCTGAAGTTGGATTATACAAGCTATTCTTGGAGAATTATGTTTATTATTAATTAATATTTTCACTGAAGGAAATTCCACACTTTCTATTGATGTTTAGCAAACCTCAACTTACTCTGAAATGGTCATACCCCTAAAGTATGGTTGAATGTGTGTCATCCAAGCAAACATATCCTTCTCACTTTATCTGCATAATCATACCCAATCTAAATATGGAAAGAAAAATACCTTCACTCTTCTATGCCATTGGGAATGCAGAAATCTCTCGATAGCAACTTTACCTATGTTATAAAGAGAAAAGAATACCCCAGGGCTAGCAAGGGAATCTTTATAGTAGAGCAGAATGTTTTTCTTTCTATATTAATACCAAATGGTTTTCTAATTATGGACACGTTTACTTCCTTTTCTCTTCATAGTTTAAATCAAAATTATTATTTTTTATTTGTCGCTATTTAATATACAGGCTTGACCCTTCTTCATTCTCAACTAAGCATTCTATGCCTATACCAAGCATGGTGCCATCCTACATGGCAATGACTACTGCTGCCAAAAGGAAACGGAAATTAACAAGGTATGATTAAACATAAACTGGTTTGGTTCTATAGTTATATAAGTTAATCTTTATATGTTATTTTCTATTGCTTTTTTATTTTTTGTNCCATTCTCCTGCCTCAGCCTCCCAAGTAGCTGGGACTACAGGCGCCCGCCTCGTCGCCCGGCTAGTTTTTTGTATTCTTTAGTAGAGACGGGGTTTCACCGTATTAGCCAGGGTGGTCTCGATCTCCTGACCTTGTGATCCGCCCGTCTCGGCCTCCCAAAGTGCTAGGATTACAGGCTTGAGCCACCGCGCCCGGCTAAAAATACTTAATTTTAACTTTTCTGGGGTGACAATTTTTACTTATTTGGTTATTTTTACTTATTTCATTATCCTTTTTAAACATTACCAAATTTCTTCCATCATAGAATTATGTTATTTTAATGGATTATGATATATGATTAAAATACAATGAGTGAAGAGACTTTTATTTCTGCCTAAGACAGTATAGCTTGTATCAGACCACCCCACCCATCAAGAACAGTTGTAAAAAGTGCATAAAATAGAACCAACAGCTGCTTGAAGGCAATGGAGAACAACCATGGTAGCCAGGATTGAGAGCCTAAGATCCCAGAGAAAAGGGAAATATGCTATAGACAGCCAGACTTTCTCTGCCTCTGTTTTTTATTTAGCATTTGCCACTTTATGGCATAAGACATAGAGGCCAAACAGAAAATGGAAACTTAGAGCTATTAGCTGCCTTACTGAGCCAGGGAATCAAAATTATTCTGTACAGTTTTTGTCCTCAAGGTATTCCCCAAGTACTCAACTTTGTGGAATGAGAGGCTAAGACACCAAGCTGAAAGTAGCTGCTAAGAGGCTAAGGTGTTAAGCAGAGTGTTGATGTTCTTATGAGGCTTTCATAGAAAAATTGGAGTTCAGGGATCACCATGAAGAAAAGGCCCTGTTAAACACATCAGGATTTTATTTGAGATCCCTGAAGGGTAGTTCACTAGGAGTAGGGCAACCCAGAAATAGGCCAGTTCTTGAAAGTCTGAAACAGACCTTAGACCAACTCAATTCTTGATTGGATCAAGGTGATTTATCTTTGCTCTCCTTGCCACAGGAAAATTAAATTATCTCTGGAAGAATATACCATCTGGAGCCTCTATAGTTTTTTTTTTTTTGTATATATCAGTGTTTGGCACTTAAAAATTACAAAGTATGCCAGGAAACAGAACCAAATGACTAAAAATTAAGAGAAAAAAGCATCATAGGAGCAGTGATTCATACATGAGGCAGATACTGGGATTATCAGATAAGAATTCAAAAATTTTAACTGTATTGGTTTCAAATACTTTCCCAAAGAACCAGATTCTATTAAAATTAATCAAATGGATATTCTAGAACTGAAAATATAGAATTTACTGAGATAAAGAACTCAATAAATCAATTCAGCAGATTAGGTACAGCAGAAGAGAGTATTAGTGAACTGAAAGATAGATTTGTTTTTTACTTTTAATTTTGTGAGTACGTAGTAGGTGTATATATTATGGGGTGCATGGGATATTTTGATACAAGCATACAATATGTAATAACCACATCAGTGTAAATGGAGTATCCATCCATTGATCCTTTGTGTTATAAACAATCTAATCATACTCTTAATTATTTTTTAAATGTACAGTACATTATTGTTGACTGTAGTTACCCTGTTGTGCTATCAAATACTACATCTTATTCATTATATTTAGATTAAGCATCCCCCCGTTAACCATCCTCACCAATCTCCCAAAAACCCTTCCCAGCCTCTGGTAACCATTCTACTTTCTGTCTCCATGAGTTCAATTTGTTTAATTTTTAGCTCCCCAAAATAAGTGAGAACATGCCAAGTTTTGTCTTTCTGTACCTGGCTTATTTCACTTAACATAATTACCGTCAGTTCCATCCACGTTGTTGCAAATGACAGGATCTCATTCTTGTTTGATGGCTGAATGGTACTCCATTGTGTATACGTACCACATTTTCTTTGTCTATTCATCTGTTGATTGGCACTTAGGTTGCTTCCAAATCTTGGCTATTGTGCATAGTGTTGCAATAAACATGGTAGTGTTTATATCTTTTCAATATACTGATTTCCTTTCATTTTAGTATATATCTAGCAGGGGGATTGCTGGATCATATGATGGCACTATTTTTAGTTTTTCGAGGAATCTTCAAAATTTTCTTTATAGTAGTTGTACTAATTTACATCCCCACAAACAGTATACAAGTGTTCCCTTTTCTCCACATCCTAGCCAGTGTTTGTTGTTGCCTGTCTTTTGGGGAAAAAAAAAAAAATTTAATTGGGGTGAGATGATATCTCATTGTAGTTTCGATTTACATTTTTCTAATGATCAGTGATATTGAGTTATCTTTTCATATGCTTGTTTGCCATTTATATGTCTTCTTTTGAGTAATGTCTATTCTTTTGCCCATTTTAAAAATCAGATTATTAGATTTTTTTCCTAGAGTTGTTTGAGCTTCTTATATATTATGGTTATTAATCCCTTGTCAGATAGATGGTTTGCAGATATTTTCTCTCATTCTGTGAGTTGTCTCTTCACTTTATTGATTGTTTCCTTTGCTTTACAGAAGCTTTTTAACTTGATGTGATCCCATTTATCCATTTTTGCTTTGGTTGCCTGTGTGGGGTATTACTCAAGAAATCTTTGTCCAGTCCAGTGTCCTAGAGGGTTTCCCCAGTGTTTTTTTTTTTTTAGCAGTTTCATAGTTTGAGGTCTTAGGTTTAAGTTTTTATCCATTTTGATTTGATTTCTGTATATTGCAAGAGATAGGGATCTAGCTTCATTCTTCTGCATATGGATAAACAGTTTTTCCAGCACTGTTTATTGAAGAGATTGTCTTTTCCCCAATGTATGTTCTTGGCAACTTTGTCAAAAATGAGCTTATTGTAAATGTATGGATTTATTTTGGGGCTCTCTATTCTGTTCCACTGATCTATATGTCTGGTTTTATGCCAGTCTTGTGCTGTTTTGGTTACTATAGCTCTGTCATGTAATTTGAAGTCAGATAGTGTGATTCCTCCAGTTTTAATCTTTTTGCTCAGGATAGCTTTGGCTATTCTGGGTCTTTTGTGGTTCCATATAAATTTTAGGATTGTTTTTTCTATTTCTGTGAAGAATGTCATTGGTATTTTGATAGGGATTGCATTGATTCTGTAGACCACTGTGAGTAGTATGGACATTTTAACAATATTGATTCTTCCAATCCATGAACATAGAATATCTTTCTATTTTTTTGTATCCTCTTTAATTTTTTACATCAATGTTTTATAGTTTTCATTATATTTCATTATAGAGATCTTTTACTTCTTTGGTTAACTCCTATTTTATTTTTAGCTTTTGTAAAAGGGATTACTTTTTTTCAAATTATTTCACTGTTTGTTTATAGAAATGCTACTGGTTTTTCTGTATTGATTTTGTATTCTGCAACTCTACTGAATTTGTTTCTCAGTTCTCATAGTTTTTTGGTGGAGTCTAGGTTTTTCCAAATATATGATAAGATCATGTCATCTGCAAACAAGGATAATTTTACTTCTTCCTTTCCAATTTGGATGTTCTTTCTTTCTTTTCTTTCTCTTGTCTGATAGCTCTACTTAGGACTTCCAGTACTATGTTAAATAATAAATACTGGTGAAAGTGGGCATCCTTGTCATGTTCCACAACTTAGAGAAAAGGATTTCAGATTTTCTGCATTCAGAATAGTACTAGCTGTAGGTCTGTCATGTATGGCTTTCATTGTGTTGAGATATGTTCCTTCTATACCCAGTTTTTTTAGAGTTTTTATCATAAAGGGATGCTGGATTTTATCAAATGCTTTTTCAGCATCAACTGAAATGATCATATGGTTTTTGCTCTTCATTCTATTGATATGATGTATCACATTGGTTAATTTGCAAGATGGTTATGTTGAACCATCTTGCATCCCTAGCATAAATCCCACTTGGCCGCAATGAATGATCTTTTGGGTTTGTTATTGGATCAGTTTGCTAGTATTTTGACAAGGATTTTTGCATGTGTTCATCAGGGATATTGGCCTGGAGTTTTCTTATTTTGATGTGTCCTTTTCTGGTTTTGGTATCAGAGTAATAATGGCCTCATATAATGATTTTGGAAGTATTCCTTCTGCCTCTGTTTTTCAGAATAGTTTGAGTAAGATTGATATTGGTTCTTTTTTAAATGTTTGGTAAAAATCAGCAGTGAAGCCATCAAATTCCAAGCTTTTCTTTGCTGGGAGACTTTTTATTATGACTTCGATTTTGTTACTTGTTATTCATCTGTTCAGGTTTTGGAATTTTTTCTGAAAAACAGACTGGTAGGAAGATATCCAAACTGATGTGCAGAATGATAAAATATGTGAAGAAGTGAAAGAGACATGGGACACAATTTTAAAAGTCTAGAACGTATGTATTTTGTGTCTCAGAAAGGAATGAGAGAAAGAATAGGGAAAAATAATATTTGAGATGATGGCTAATACTTATTCAAAACTAACAAGACATTAAACCATGGATTTGAGAAGCACTGCAAACCAAAAGCAGGATTAATATAAAGAGAAACATACCTAGGTATATAGTAGTAAAACAACTAAAAGGATAAGGAAAATCATAAATATACTGAGTTATATGACTAGAAGTTCATGATACATTCTTTATATACTATAAATTGAATGCAATGACAAAATATACTGAATAAATATAAAATGGATCTGACTTCCTCTACCTCTTTTTCTTTGCTATGTGATTATGGGGAGAAAAGTTTATAGAAGACCTTAAAATGACTCTTTTTAAATGTAGTTTCCACCAGGAGCCTGTTATCATTTAAGCAACAGGAAACGAATTTACAAGTAGCCTACTTATTTGTGCTACACAGAGTATCTTCTCACAAGTGAATTTTTAATATCTGTCTTTGTCCCTCCTAAACAAAGTATGACAGAGACTTGGAATGTGTAAATTTAAAATTTATGGATTTTTTCCTAAATGTCTCATCTACGACATTTAAAATTTTGTATTTGCTAAGGTACAAATTTGATTTGTACAATTAGTCTGGTTTATATACAGAAGTCAGTCACTTTATGAGTGAACCTAGCTAACCACAATCATCTGTTTTGTCTACTTTTATCACTAATTTGCATAATGTCAGTTTTGTTATTTGTTCCATTAATTAGATTTAGTGAGTTTTCTTGTCCTTCACTGGTAGTATGTTGTGTTTACTTAGATGTCACAAATGTTTATAGATAAGAATAATTTTTAAATGTGAACTTAGCCATTATAAAATCAAATGGTTTTTCAGGAAATGTCCAGGTATGTGAATTGTGTATTTGGAGTGATTTTAGATAAGTTAAAGGGCTTCCACATGAACAATTAATATTGTGAAATAATATTAAAGGACATGTAAAGAAAGTAACTTGATTTCTTATAGCCTATTAATTGTTATATTACATTCCCTCTGGTACCAGTAATTAGATCCTGCCATTAACTAAGGTTAAAAGAGATTAATGCTAGAAATGTACATGATTACTTTTTTTAATCTTCCTTTTCCCCAATTAAAGTTACATGAGCTTCAGAGTAATAAACTGTGGTATTTTCCATTTAGCAGCTTTATATACATATTTAGTTCTGTATTTTCTAATACAGTTTTAAAATAAAGAAGGGGAAGCTCTCTATATATGTATTTCATTTATTTTGCATAAAATAGCATTAGAGTTTGAAAGCACTGGATATTCCAAAACCTACCCAACAGATTTTTTTAAATGAGAATATTAGATTTTTAATCTTAACAATTTATGTAATATTTCTGTAGCAGACTATTTTACTAAATTGATTAGCCTATCAAATATTTAAATATAATACATACATAATGTTAGCTTTTACTTCTCAATTATATTAATCAGAGTTTTGGATTGTTTGTTTTGTATTTATTTGGTTAATTGGTTTTTTGTTTGTTCCACAATCTTTTAAGCACCCCATAGCAGTTTCATACTTGCCATACATTTTTATTTTGTTTTGAAAGATGTCTAATTATTTCAACTAGAAATTATTTCAGACAAAATAGTATAAGAGATATTATGTTAATTGAGTAGAAACATTCTACCTATATAAGGGAGCAAAAGGTTAGTTCTTCACTTTATTTATAGTTATGGCAATATATTTTGCATACAACTGGAAGTGTCTTTGGATTTCTCAGTATAGTCTTTAACATAATTTGAATTTGCACTCATATCAGTTTTAAGTCTTTGTAGTTTATGACCTACAACATAAATGTTAAACATTTCATCAATGGACTATTTAACTAAATCGTAAAAATGTTTGGGTATATTTTACTTTTATATAAATACGCAATTTATTAGCGTTAGATTTTATTTCTAGAAATATGAGTTCTAATCAAATAGCTTTATTCAAAAGCCTAATTTTCAAGAAAGAACATGCTATGAGTAAAAAGTAGGGTCCTGGAACTAGCCAAAGTGAATAATCGTACTGTGAAATAATAAAGACAACTTTGGGATAAATTTAAGAAAAAGCAATGTTTTATCAAAAGTAACTAATAGCATTGATCTTTATATTTGAAAAAATAAAATCACCAAATGATCAAAAAAGAATTTCTGCCTTGGACAGCTGATATGTACAAAAAAGCAGGTTTGATATTCAAAACAGAATCATAGTAATTTATCGCCATTTAGGAAGTGGGGACTACTGTAGTCGATATATTATTTGTGCATACAAATTTGTGATTTTACCTTCTTAAACTGTATATTTTTCATTACTTCCACTGAGTAGTCACCCCTTATTCAAGTTTTGCTTTCTGTGGTTTCAGTTACCCGTGGTCAACTGCAGTTCAAAAATAGGCGATTGTAGTACAATAAGATATTTTAAGAGAGAGAGAGACCACATTCACATAACCTTATTAAATATATTGTTATAACTGCTCTATTTTATTGTTAATCTCTTACTGTGCCTAATTTATAATTTAAACTTTATCATAGATATGTGTAGGAGAATACGTAGTATATATCCTGTTTGGTACTATCCTCGGTTGCAGGCATCCAGGGCAATCTTAGAAGATATCCCCCCCGATGATAAGTTTACTATATAGTATCTTTATTAGTCAGAATTTCCCTCAACTTAGGTTGTTTGAATCAGTGTGGAAGGTTGTTCTTTTTCCACCCAACCCCCAATTCTACCTATTAAAATTGATCCACCTTAGGACTAGGAAGGATTGCTGTTTTTCAGGGCCCAGATCAAACTCATTGCATCCACAAAATTTTCCATTATTCTTTCTTACTCTGCACTCAAGAATCTATAGCTCCTTGTATTATGAAAACCTTGGCACTATATTTTTGCTTTACCTTATATTATTTCATGTATTTATCTTACTTTTTTCTCATCTCCACTGTATGTCTATTCTATAAGATTTTAGGACAGGAATTTTTGTGCCTTATTTATTTGTATATCCTGTAACACAAAGCCATAATAGGTGTTTAGTAATAAGTCAACTCAAATTGAGTAAGAAATTTGAACCATCAGCAGTGTAAGACTGATTAAATTTTTGAAGCTAGAGCAAATGAAAACAGCTCATTCTTTTATTTCAGTTTCTGTGATTCCAATAATTAGAGATTTTTATTCTGTTACCCTGCTTCCATTTTAAAACAAAGTTTTTCAAACAATCTCACTTGTTTATACCTTTCAGATTAGGGTTCTTGGTCCAAATTTGTAGCATGAGCTTAGGGTTTTTTTTCGTTTTTTTTTGTTTTTTTGTTTTTTGTTTTTACCTCTTGTGACTATGTGCTACTGATCTCTACATTTTGAATAATAGTGTTTGAGTGCTTGCTTATCTGCCAGCAAAGCACCCTGGAATATTCTGCAACAGAATTGTAACATACACCTACAATCATAACATTCAATTTGAATAAATATATTAAATATCCAATTTAAAATCACACACAGCTAAATTTCTCTGGGCCAAAAATGTATTTAGTACCTCCACTTCTGTGAGATTTCACAACTTAATATTTTTGTGTTTTATTTCTTTAATCACTGTTGCATGTAGAATATGTATTAGAACTTTGAGAGATTAAAAAAAATGCTTAACTAAATTAAAAACTTTTGCCCTCAAGTTCTACATCAAACACTTCGTTAACTGCAGACATAAATTCTGGATTTGCCAAACGTGTTCGACAAGATAATTCAAGCGATAAGCACTTACAAGAAAACAAACCAACAATGGGTATGTCTCAGCTTTTAATTTGATATTTAATGATATGACTATGTAACACACTTAGTACTTTACGTTTTTAATTGTGTTTTCATAAGAATCTCCCTTTATTCATCACCTTTACTATATGGTAGAACAAGTATGATTATCCACATGTTATAGATAAGGAAACTTTAAAACACAAAAAGCATTTACCCAAGATCACACAGATACTATATTGGAGGAACCAAAACTCAAGAACCAGATCTTACAGCTCTACATTATACACCCTTTTAGTTATCCCTACTGCCTCATAATAATTGAAGTAATTGGCTAAATGTATTATTTAATGTTACTAATTAAGTATATTTTACAGATAAACTATACCCACTTTAAATTTTTCTCTTAGCGTATTATTTTGAGTAATTTGGCCTCTAACTCAATGCATAACTACTACACATATTCCAGTCTGTATCTAGTTATAATCATATTGTAACTCCCATTGGCAAGTTGGAAAAGATACTGATGGATCTTTCCCATCAGTATGAAAGATACTACATTCCATCAACCACATATGGGAGTGACATGAGTTCATGATAACAAAACCACTTCAGTTAAACTAGTGGTATATCATGCCAGCCAGTTTCCAGGCCCCAACATCTAGACTTCTGTCTCTCTGATACTACAGTTCCTAAGACTTCATTCAGAAACTATTTATTTACTAGGCATTTACCATGTCTTGTGATGAATACAGAGAGCAGTAAGACATTGATTGTTCTCTATAGGAACTTATAATTATAGCAGATGCAATTTAAAGGTGTCTCATGATACAATGTTTCTAAGAATAACATGAAAGCTATTGTTACTTTTTTCTGTCAATGTCCTTTGATTAGAGTAATATAAAATTCCTCAGTAACTTTGTCAACCTGTATTGGTAAATGCTTCCTTCCTGTAGTAGCCAGTGTTTACCTTAAGTTCAATGGAAATTGAAACATCAGACAGCAAATTGAAACATCAGACAGTAAGGTAGTAAAGTATAAAATTTACCTTGATTATTTGGTTTGACATGTTGTACTTAATAATGCTTAAAAATGTGTATCTGTAGTTAGTGTAGATGTGTACTGCCCCATTGATCTTCTGAAAAAGTTCTTCAAGAATCATAATTCTACAGCCAAATAATAAATTTATAAAATTCTCAAATCATAGAAATTGGGTTTTCTAATATGCTTATTATCTGAAGATACAAATGCATCAAATATTTCATGTATAAAGAGATGTGAATAAAAATATCAACTACGGGGGAAAAAAAAGTGGGAGATGATACTAAACCACACTGCTTGCCGAAGAGGTATTCGTTTGTAAGGAAAGATATTTTATATACATTATAATGTTCAAGTGAAAATGCCCAAATGCACAGCAGAAAAAAGTGAGAATTGAGACTGCCTTCCTTAGAATGTATTAAGCCAAGTTTTCTAACTAACAATGTACCAATGTACAAATAAAAAAACATACGACCATCAGTAGGGAAAAAGGCAACTCCTGTTAACTGAGCAATTAGAGAAATAAGAAGTAGTGTTAAGCAAATATGTCCATCTAAAACTCAAACCCAATGTGGCCAAGAAAGTGAATAAGCAATTAAACTGATCCTGAAAATAGTCAATGGCACCTTGTAACAACACTTTGTTGAGTAGAAAATGATGGTGAAAGCTAATGAAGAACCAGAAGAATGGGCATAAATAGAACATACTTGAGAGGTGGCAGTAGGGAAGAACTACAGGATTAAGATCAGCCCTTTAGGAAGTACTAGATGCAAATGATAATTTTAAATTGAAAAAGTATGGATGTTTAAATCCCTGGGGAAATAATCCAAGGAATGAGAAAAAAATGGTGATACAGCAAAGGAAGAAATGCTTGTAGAAATGGTCTTTCATTAGTCAGAAAGAAAGAAAGTGAACATAGTAATTAATTCAATGACTTCACCTGATGTCTGTGTATGTACACACACTCACTGAAACTTCAGTTTGCAATATGAATTTGAACACCTTTTAAAAACCAAAGGTATTAATGTCTCTTTGTTGTTGTTGTAGTATTTTAAATTATTGTTAACTAACAACTATGAATTTCAAGAGTAAATTTTTCTTTCTATGGTTATGATTTTATAAGTTGAATGATGAAAACTTTTGAATGATATTTATGCCATATTTATGCATCTTTTTATTTCTTCACTAGAACATAAAAGAAACATCTGTAAAGTAAATCCAAGCTTGGTTAGAAAATTTGGAAGAAATATTTCAAAAGGAAATCTACGATAAATCACTTCAAAACCAAGCAAAATGAAGTTGATTAAAATCTTTGAAAGAAGACCCATCTTAAAGCTAAGTTTACCCAAATACTTTCAGCAAGCAGAAAAATGAAACTCTTTGTTTTCATCTTTTGTATTCTAAAAAAATAAAATTCCAAAAGAAAAGATTGTCTTTTAAGTTTTTTAAATATTTGTTGCCTTTTAAAATCCCTGAGTGTAAGTTACCGTGGTGGCAGCTTAGTTTTACTATGCTACAACAAGTTGACTAGGACATTTTAGTAAATGGTAGTGAGTTAAATTATCTTTATTATTTTTTGAAAATAAGAATTTAGAAGTGGTAAAATTATGGCCCAAGATGTATTTGGCTCGCTATTATGTTTCAATACATTGTTTTAATCATATATATGACTTTCCTTTTTACAAATAATGTACAAGTGTCGATATATGTGCCCATAAAATCATTGTAAATATTATTTAAGTAGTCATCACAAATAAAATATTGTTCCTTGCTACTTGATATATTAAAGATGTAGATTTTAAAGTGTTTTGTTTTCTTGTCTCATTACTACCCCTTACATACTCTAAACCAATGGTCCCCAATCTTTTTGGCACCAGGGACCAGTTTTGTGGAAGACAAAACCACAGACTGAGTGTCAGGGGGTGGTTTCAGGATGATTGAAGCACTTTACATTTATTGTGCACTTTGTTTCTGTTATTATTACATTATATATTATATATTATTAAATAATTACATAACTCACCATAATGTAGAATCACTGGGAGCCCTGAGCTTGTTTTCTTGCAACTAAACAGTACCATCTTGGGGTAATAGGAGATAGTCACAGATCATCAGGCATTACATTCTCACAGGGAGTGTACAACTTAGATCCCTCACATGCGCAGTTCACAACAGGGGTCACACTCATGAGAATCTAATGCCGCTTCTGATCTGATACGTGGCAGAGCTCAGGCAGTAATGCCAGCAATGGGAGCGCTCACCTACCACTCGCCTCCTGCTCTGAGGCCTGGTTCCTAACAGGCCACGGTTGGGGACCCCTGCTCTAAACTATTATTTTATAGAAAATGTGAATTTTGTAGATTTGTATTTCAGATACGATCAAAATAGGTGGCACCGGAGTCAAGTCTGAAAATAATCCACAGGCCTCGTAATGATAATGGGAAAAGATGTTTCAGTCATTCTTGCTGCTATAGGAAGTACATGGAGCTGCAACTTAATTATACAACCTTGTTTTCTTGCCTTGCCTGTCCTGTTTGTTTGCTGAATGTAACACATTTGGCCAAATGCACTTTTAATTTTATACAGCACAGGACCCTTCACACCAAAGCAAAAAGCTGAAACATTTTAAGCCTTTCAGCTAATCAAGTTTTCCACTTAAAATCTGGTTGGGAGAATGTGAGAATAATCTTTAAGGTCCCTTTCAGCTCTGACACTCGTGATTCCATATTTATAGAGCATCTTCAGGATCTGTCATATGGAAAACCACCATACACACTTTTTTTTTTTTTGGTCCCTTCGTCATTTGGTTTTTGAGTGTGTTGCCTGTTTAACAATCACTTTCACCTCTGTATTCCTTTCAATTTTAGGTAAAAGAAATCTTTTTACCAGATAGTGATGAGTGGATGCCATGATTAATGAGTGACTAGACCTCATGGTTTTCATACCATCAGGTATGAGCACAATTTTCTTATATACCATTTTTGATCAGGTAGAGATTTGGCCTTCTATAAAAATTAATGAAAGGGCCTTTGTCATAGAACTATATTAAGGGGAAGTTAGGGGGAATAAACCATAATGAATGTGGGAAAAGAAGGCGATTAACTATGTGAATTTAAACTAAAACAAGAATACTATTTGATAAGTCACTGTGAAAATATTTTTAAGTGAACCTTATGTAAAAAGTAGATCAATCATAAGTGAATATATAACCGTGAATTTTCACAAAGTGAACATGCCCATGTAACCAGCACTCAAATGATGAAATAGAAAATTATCCATACCTCGGAAGACTCCCTTACACCTTCTCCCAGTCACCACCTCCCTCAGTGGTAACAACTATCCTAACTTCTAACAGCACAGTTTGATTTTTAATTGATTATTTCTTAAAAAATTAATATATGTACTTTTAATTGGTACATAATAATTGTACATATGTGGGGTACAATGTGATATGTTGATATATGTATACAAAGTGCAATGATCAAGTCAGGATTTTAGCATATCCATTACCTTAAACCTTTATCTTTGTGTTGATAACATCAGAGGTATATTTTAACTAAAATAACTAATTTTTATCTTAAAAAAAAGTTCTTCTAGAAAATGATACAGAACTGTATGAAGTAAATGTGCTTCCTCCTCATCTCCTACTAGTATCATTCCCAGGTGTAACCACAGTTAATATTAGGTTGGTGCAAATTGCAATTTTTGTCAGTACTTTCAATGACAAAAACCGCAATTACTTTTGCACCAACCTAATAGTTTAGGTACCATGCCTAGACATTTACTTTTGTCATATATATATATAGAGAGAGAGAGAGACAGATATCTAGATCTAAATTCCTATATTCTTGGGGATTTTTTATGAAAATAGGATCATACTTTTTATATTGTTTTGCACTTTTCATTTTCATTCACATTTAAAACCATGGTGGACATATTTGTAAAATTTTAAGTGTGAATTTCATAATGCTGCTGATAACAATTTTATATAGTAAATATATCAAGAGAAACATAGATGATGGTCTCTTTTGAGCTACACTATTCAGCATTTCTGAAAATATTGGAGTAGTCAGTCACTGTTATTTCTACATCATGATGTGTTATGCATGTTCCACAGAACACAGCTTACCTGGGATTCCCTGCCAAGGAAAGGGTTCCAGGTCAAAGAAGAGTGGAAAATGCAGCATACTGGGAGACTGACTGTGCACATTGACAATATAAGCCCCTGAAGTCTCATAACCAAGAGTCTTGTTTTACTTAACCCAGTAATTTTCGAATTACTTTAAAATGCTGAAGTTTTTAAAAATTGTGTGAGAATACTATATTGAGCCCTCATTATTATAACACTGAATACAATTATCAGATTTTGTCCAGGATATTCTTTTCTTATTTTTTTTTCCTTTAGTGGAGTATTTTAAAGCCTCATTTAGTCACTGCATACTTGCTTATGAATCTGAAAAAAGTGGTATTTCTTTATATTTTAAAAAATCCTTTCATTAAAGAACTAGTGCTATCCCTAAAAACATAATTGGAACAACAATGTTCTAAATTAATAATGGTTATAAAATTGACAAATTAGAAAGTTATGATGGTAGAGATTTAATGGAATATATTCAAGAGAGTCATTTTATTTATCATATTGAAATAATCACTTTCAATACATTAATTCTAATTCTACCTATCTTTCTCATTCACTTTTATTAAGACCTAAGTAAAACAAATTTTGTTTTTTGCAGAGTAACATTTTAAAAAATAAGATTATATTATGCTTTCCTGCCTTTTAAAATTGAAGAACATGTTCTTACATTCCTGGATGTTATACTTGACTTTGCTTACATGCCAAAGGTAGATAAAGTACACACCAAGTGTCGTGAACAACAGCACTGCTATAACATGGCGTATGTGTTCCTAAAACACAAAATGCTATGCAAAGTTATGCAACGAGGGTGGTCTGAATTCAGACAGGAATTTATAATGCCAGATGCGGATGACTGTGGCCCACTGTCATGAGGTATGTTCATTTTGAATATTCTGATGTAGCTTGGTACCACTGAGTACAGCTTTCTATTCACCTAATGTTTCATCCAGATAAAAGCTTGTGTAACCAGATACAAAACTCACATTAGGTTCAAATGGTTTCCTAATGTACCAATGCCATAGGAGCAAATTTGTACTTTAAAGATAGTTACAGCAGAACTGACTAATATATATATATATATTTATACACACACACACATATACAGCAAAACTACATTTATATGTATACATGTATACATATACAAGCATCTACAGAAAACATGCTATATAGATATACATGCTGTATATATATATATATAGCAGAACTGACCACATATATACACATATACATGTATATGTATATATCATTGTTAAACTGAAGAGGGATTCATATTTATAACAACTGCATTTTGTTTTATGCTTTGACTCTTTCATATTTAAATAACTTAGAAATATCTACAGTAACTGCTCAACAAGAGCTTTGGTGTTAATGAAGTTGCAAATTCTGGAATCAGATAGGATAGTCTGACCTTACTTTGAGACCAACTTCCAATCACAAGCCTTATAAAGTGACTCCTTATTTGCAAAGGGGCCCTCAGTCCACATTTCTTAATGAACACATTATAATAGTCATACTTTTTTGAGCTCTTATATAATAAATGTTTTAAATGTATTTTTCACTTATTCCTCAAACAAGCGTTTAAAGTAGATGCTACATTTCATGTTGAACGTGATACATATGTATAAGTTTTATCAATTAAATAATTTTTAAAGTAATTGTTATAGATGTACAACTTCTTATTCAATTCCAAAACTTCACAGATTTTGAAAATCAGGTTTTGTATAATTTTTGTCAGTAAAACCTGACTTCTGCTAATATGAGTCTATTAATTGTCTTTACCCTACTTAGTACAAACTTTCAGAGGCTTTGCTGCAGAAATGTTAATGTTCAGTTATAGAGTATTAGCCCAGACCCCAGTGGGGTGAGGGTGTTATATATAAATACAGTATATGCACTATATTGCATTTCTGAAACAAACAAAATACTGAATTTTATAAAATGCCTAGCCATGAGGATTTCAGATGATGATTTCTAAATAACATATTTAGTTTTCTAATTGAAAAAGATACTTGGAAAAATTAAGTAATTTGCCAAAAATTCCACAGCTGTGAAATTCCACAGTAGCAGAATTGGGATTTTTGAACTACAGTTGGTATAAAATACCTCTATCTACAGTGTGGCTAACACTGCATATGGATGGCTATACAAAAAGCATCTCTACTACAGAAAACAAATTTGAATCACCTGTTGACTTGTGGCTGGTAATTAGCTTTAATTTGTGGGTGAAGTTCAGTAAATTATATCCAGATTTGAGATGTATTCAATGCATTTTATAATTATAAGCAAATTATATCTAGCTCACATTGTTTATATTGAAAACAAAAATGGGCTGGACCCAATGGCTCACACCTGTAATCCCAGCACTTTGGGAGGCCGAAGCAGGTAGATCACTTTAGGTCAGGAGTTCAAGACCAGCCTGTCCAACATAGTGAAATCTCATCTCTACTGAAAATATAAAAATTAGTCAGGCATGGTGGCAGGCACCTGTAATCCCAGCTACTCAGGAGGCTAAGGCGGGAGAATCGCTAGTACCCAGAAGGCAGAGGTTGCAGTGAGCTGAGATTGCGCCGCTGTACTCCAGCTTGGGCACAGAACGAGACTCCATCTCAGAAAATAAAAAAAAATAAAGTATTGTTATTAGTACATGTAGAAAAGTCATTAGTATCCCTGAAGGCATTCACAAATCCTATGGACTGATTTTTCAAGGATGGTGTTTCTTTTACAATCAAACTTTCACACATATATTGCTTTTTGCATATTCACAACTTGCCCATAAGTTGTTAACGACTCAAGGTAAGATATGTTACAAAACCACTGGTTTACATCCTGAATTTTTTTGTGTTAAGACTCCATATTCAAAGTCTGAAGGCACAACTGGGATGTTAAGACAAAATATAAATGTATTTTTCAGGAATTAGCACAGGGCAGTTGTTTTTTTAATGCGTATGCTGGGTACTAAGCTTATTGCCTCCTGTGACTTCCCCAAAAAGGTAGTAATTGATAGATAGTCCATACTTCTCTGAATGAACATCATCTCACAAATCACTCAATCCTTGTAAATGGCAAGTTCTACATAGCAGCCACTATAGGGATTAGACCCTGAAGTTAAGACCTGTTGGGGAACTTTAGTTCTGAGGTATTTCTGTCATTTATATGTACATACAGATGCTCCTCGGGTTATATCCTCATAAAACCATAATAAGCTGAAAATATTGTGAGTCAAAAATGCATTTAATGTATCTAACTTACAAACATAACCCAACCTACCTTAAACGTGCTCAGAATACTTTTATTAACCTACAGTTGAGCAAAATCATCTGACACAAAGACTATTTTATAATAAAGTACTGAATATCTCATGTAATGTATTTAACACTGTACTAAAAGTGAAAAACACAATAGTTGTATGGGTTCTCTCACAATGCTGGGCAGCAGCAGCAAGCCGTAGCTCCCAGTCAGCCACACAGTTGGACTTAACAAGACTTTGAATTTACAATGGGTTTATCAAGACATAACCCCATTAAAAGTGGAGGAGTATCTGTATTTTTTCGGAAGTCATAATTTAAAAATATATATGCATTCTTATACTTTTAACAAGGTGGAAGGTGAAAGGTATCTGTATAATGAAGAAGAGTAGAGACATGAGAGGAAAATAGCTCTATGAGCAGAACCTTGGACACAAATACTATGTCTTCAGCCTTATTTCTCATCTCTGCAGAATAAACTTCCCCTCTGCAAGCCACTTCTCAAATATGAAATGCTGGAAATCCTTTCTAATATCACCACCCTTGGCACACATCTCTTTACTGTTATCTCCTTTCGTGTGGTTATTTCAGAATCATTGTAATTATTTTTAAAAATTTTAACCCCTCCTGTTCTTCCCAATAACAATTGTTTTTTTTGTTTTTTGTTTTTTGTTTTAAATGAACTCTTTTATTTGTGATGGTGGTGAGAGAGATTGAGAATACATATTTTAATGTTTGTCACGATATTAGTGATAGAATCTACCCAAGAAGCAGATGATTTGTGAAACTGATAGAAATAATTAGAAAAGAAATATATTTTTAAACAATCTTAATGGATAGAACAAAATCTTCAGAAACATGTGCTTCATGCTATACAAAAGCTTTAACTTTAAAGAAATGGTTGGTATTTAAGAAAGAAGTCTGGTATAAAAAATTTAAGTTATTAGTAAAGACTAACAACCAGAAAAAAAAATGATGTGTTTAAAATTTATTATTATTATTATTATTTTATTTTATTTTATTTTTTTATTATACTTTAAGTTCTAGGGTACATGTGCATAATGTGCAGGTTTGTTAC
>NW_016813557.1:5465-15033 GCF_001698545.2 Rhinopithecus bieti | reverse complement strand
TGGAGGATTCCCTCTTTTTCTATTGATTGGAATAGTTTCAGAAGGAATGGTACCAGCTCCTCTTTGTACCTCTGGTAGAATTCAGCTGTGAATCCATCTGGTCCTGGACTTTTTTTGGTTGGTAGGCTATTAATTATTGCCTCAATTTCAGAGCCTGCTATTGGTCTATTCAGGGATTCAGCTTCTTCCTGGTTTAGTCTTGGGAGAATGTAAGTGTCCAGGAAATTATCCATTTCTTCTAGATTTTCTAGTTTTTTTGCATAGAGGTGTTTATAGTATTCTCTGATGGTAGTTTGTATTTCTGTGGGGTCCGTGGTGATATCCCCTTTATCATTTTTTATTGCATCTATTTGATTCTTCTCTCTTTTCTTCTTTATTAGTCTTGCTAGCGGTCTATTAATTTTGTTGATCTTTTCAAAAAACCAACTTCTGGATTCATTGATTTTTTGGAAGGTTTTTTGTGTCTCTATCTCCTTCAGTTCTGCTCTGATCTTAGTTATTTCTTGCCTTCTGCTTGCTTTTGAATGTGTTTGCTCTTGCTTCTCTAGATCTTTTAATTTTGATGTTAGAGTGTCAGTTTTAGATCTTTCCAACTTTCTCTTGTGGGCATTTAGTGCTATAAATTTCCCTCTATACACTGCTTGAAATAAAGATGTTCTTTGAAACCAACGAGAACAAAGATACAACATACCAGAATCTCTGGCACACATTTAAACCCAATAACAATTGTTAATGTAGATTCTTAACTTCCACCACAGTTCTTAATCAATACAAAATGCTACTTCAAAATGTTCTTTTCTCCCAAGTTCTCTGTTCCCCTGAATTCTTCATATCAAGTTAAAAATATTAATCTACTCAAATTAAGTCTGAAGGATCTAACTATTTTGTTAGTCTTATGTTAGCTCTGCTCCTACACCTTGAAGAGAATCTTCTCACTCAATGTACATCCCTGGCAACCAACAACCTCTTCACCATCTTGTGCTACAGAGTATTACCTAAAATGATCCCAACTCAGTAAAACATCCCCATCTACCACTGAGCTTAATAATCATAACAGTGGGCTTTGGGCCTATATAAAAGGTATGTTCTAAGTTTGAATGCATACATGGGTATTTTTAATTATTAGATCAACATTAGACTGCCTGTACTTTTTTTCTAAAACTTTAACCTGTTTCAACTACTAATCATTTTACGTATAAAACCTTAGTTTTATATATAATTTAAAGACTATGGTGAATTTCTGACCATCTTCACTTACAATACAATGTTGAGATTCATTTTGCCACTCATCCTGGAACTATGTTTCTTTTAGGCTTTGGGTTAATTACTAAATTTTGTTCAGTCTTTCCAGCCTTTTCTTTCCAAAAGTAAGTAACATTTAAACCTGTAAACATTCTTTGTTATATTATAGTAATATTTAAATGTTTTACAAGTTAGAGTATCAAGTATTTATTCATATCTACACTGTGATATTTGAGTAGTATCGTAGACATCTGCTATTTTGCCAGGTCCATGTAATCTGACTCTGATTAAAACATCTCACTTCTTTGGGAAACCATTCCTTTCCTCAGTGAGATCCCAATGGAGCTATCCCTGTGTGCACACACACGTGAAGACACACACTCCACTCACACACACACACAAACATACCTGTTTTTCCCCCAGCACATTAAGGCCCGTCAGTGTAATAACCATAAAAGGTATTCCCAACAACAGTGATTGGTTCCAAGAGAATTAATCCAAAATTTAGTCTTCCCTAAGACTGTAAGAGACTTTGTGTCCCAGGTTACAAGGTATAAGAATCATGTAAGCCTTAATCTCTGGTGTCTTTCCCAGCTTCATGGATAAAGCTGTCTAGAGAATTAAGTCAACACAGAAAAGTGAGCAGAACCTAGAAAAGGAAAAAGAGAAAAAGCTCCAGATGACATTATGTGAGCTCCTGAATCCAGGTTTGCCTGAGGCTACCTAGATTCAACTCCTGCACTGCCAGATTCCATAAACCAAGGAATTCCCTTTTTCATTTGAGCCAAATTTTAACTCTATACTAAGGTAATTATAGATTCAAACAAAGTTGCAAAAATAGTACAGAGACGTCCTGTGTACACTTCACCTAGTTTTTCCCAGTTGTTCTTAAGTAACCGTAGAATAATATCAAATCCAGGAAATTGACATTAGTGCAATATGTGTGAATCGTTCTATGCCATTTCATCACATGTGTATATTCATGTAACCACCACCAAAAGTGAGATGCAGAATTATTCCATCACCACAAAGTTCCTCCTGTTGCTCTTTTGTAATCAAATCTTATCCATTCTTACCTTTGGTAATCACTAATCTGTTCTCCATCTCCATAATTTTGTCATTTTGAGGATGTTATGTAAATGAAATAATATAGTATACGACCCTTTGAGACTGGCTTTATTTTTCAATCACCTTAATGTCCATTAGATTCATCCAAGTTGATGTATATATCAATAATTCATTCCATTTTATTGCTTAACAGTATTCTATGGTGTGAATGTACCACAATTTTTTTAACCATTTACCTACTGTAGGACATCTTGATTGTTTCCATTTTGGGGCTATTACAAATTAAATTGCTATAAACATTCATGTACAAGTCTTGTGTGTTGAGCCACTTTTATTTTCTGTCCATTGCAACCAAAAGTTTTAAATAATTCAAGCAGGAAAATGACAAAGCAGTGTAAGGAATAAAAATTTTCTTCATCTTTATATATTCTTTCATTTACCCATGAAATAGAAAGTAACATTTCTTCTCTTTCTTTGAGAAGAAATAGAGAATCTTCTTTCTTTGCTTTCTTATTCACTCTTCCCAAAAAAGAAAAGATTTGTATAATCTGGGATTGTAAAATACCATCATTCATTGTTCCACATTGCTCTATTGGGTTGAGTTAAAGTATAGAGCATTACTACTCTATTACTCTATTTCATGTGTAGCCAACCCTCTTGCTCCATTTTCTCAAATCTCTTTTTGCCTTCTTGTGGCCTTTGTTCTCCCAGTTTTTACTTCCATACGGTAAACAGCTAGTGTCGGTACACAAGCCAAGAGCCCCACTGTCCTTCTCTTAGCATTTCCATTTTTGCTCATTTGTGTTCAAAGCACATTGGGTAGGTCATGTTTCTTCATGGCGCTGGCTTGATAAGAAGCAAGATTTAAACTTGGTGAAGAAGTAGTAGAAAGCCCTGTATTTTGTTAGTACGCCCATCCCAGATCTTATTTATGTCTATTTCTCAGTTGGTTTTGAGTCCAGAAAAGAGATGTGAGAAATTCGTTTTTCCCAAACCTCCCAACATAAAACGCTTACATATACTATATGAACTTTCAAAGATATGCCACATTTAAATTTTTTATTTGTATAAATGTAAGGGGCACAATTATAGTTTTGTTACATAAACATATTGTGCAATAGTAATGTTTGGGCTTTTAGTGTAACCATCACCCAAATAATGTACACTGTGCCCATTAAGTAATTTCTCATTCCTCTTTCCTCTCCCCCATTCCACCCTCTGAGTCTTCGTTATTTATCCTTTCTCACTCTATACCCATGTGTACACATTATTTAGCTCCCACTTATAAGCAAGAACATGCAGTATTTGACGTCCTGTTTCTGAGTTGTTTCACTTAAGATAATGGCCTCCAGTTTTATCCATATTGCTACAAAGGATATAATTTCATTCTTTTTTATGGGTTTTGTAAGAATTTTATTCCTTTATGGCTTTTTGTATTTCATTGTGTGTGGAATGTCTAAAGGACAAGGACTTAAAATATATATGTATACACAATAGAGTACAAAAAGTAAATGTGATATGTATATATAAATGTGATATACATATATCACATTATTTATATATTATGTGTTAGGGTGATGGCTTAAAGTCTAATGTGTTCATATTCACTCCGTCCCCCACCCCTCCTACTTGATAGGTATAGCTATAGATAGGTATATCTCAAAATTAGAACATTATTTTGAGTTTCTCAATTAAATTATTTCCTATGCACAGATGATCCATAACTATATTATTCAATTCCACTGACTCCAACTAAGTACCTGTCCTCAAGTTTTCATCCTAGCCCAAACTATCTTTATTATAATAATTAATGCTACCATGTTTTACATTTTACACTACTATAACATACATTTTACATTACTGCTTTTACTCATGCATCTTATAGAAATCTACCGATTTTCCCTTATAACCAATCTTCCCTCTTTTCCTAATAAGCTTTTTTAAAATTAACAAAAGAAGCCAAAATTGGTATCAGAAACGCTTGCATTTCCCTGCCTGGCCATCACTGGCACATGAGCAGCCAAGCCAGGAGGAATTGGAAGGTATCAAAAAGAGATATACATGGTAGGAAAAGACAGGCAAACTATTGGTAATTACAGCAACACAAGCCTATGTATCTTGGCCATCCTTCACGTGGACTTTTTAAATATCAGTGTTTAACTCCACTAAATACAAGTATTGGCCATTAATTTGATAAAGCCCCCTTTATACTTGCACTCTAGAGTATAAATCATTGAAGCAATTTGGTGCTTACACTGCTAAAGGCTGAAAGTCCATGATCCTAAATATTGCTTTCAAAGCCTATAATGAGAGAGTCTTCCCTATTGGTTATCTTGTCTGTTTTAAAGTAGTGAACAACCCTAATTGGCTCTTTGTAGTACCCAGTCAGCCAAAGGTACTCCCTTAAATACTTCAAGTACTTTGATGATCTTGAAGAAATGTTCCATTGCTGTCTTTCCTTTCATGGGAAGATTTAGAGAACAAGCCTTGAGAACAAATTGAACTAAATAAACTCTGTGCAGGTGAACTTTAGCACTTCTTTGTAACTAACACAATACATTTTGACTCCTATAACAATTATTTTTCTATGGAAGCTGCCTCCTCATGCTTGTAAATTTAATTTGGCAGGCAGTATTATGTAAAAAAAACTTTGATTTTATTTAGTAATCTTCATATCTCCCTTCAGATCGACTCATTCTATCTCCCAAAAAAAGAAATTATGGATAAAAATTCATGATATTTAACATCTTTTGTAGATATTGGGTAGGTTTCATCATCTTTTCCCACTATTGAAAGTTAATTTTAACCAAGGAGGGTGGGAAGTGATGGCTGTCAGAATTAGTTGGAACTCTTTTCAAAATTCTCCATCTGTCTGTAATTCAGCATCATTGCTCATAGACCCAAGATGATACAGTCGATTGCATAGAAATGACATTTCCAGGTGAAATCCATTTATAAAAGTAAGCTAATCCCCTGTCATGACCTTAATGACCATTAGAGAGTCCCTTAGCAACCAAAAATAAACTGTGAAGAAGAGATGAATCCAGTTATTCATTTGACATGTGCCAAATATGAAAATTTTCTAGTTTCTTCCTTCAATTTATTTAATGCTCATTTAGAAATGCACATCCAAAAGGACTTGATATTTAATTCTTTTATAAACTGTAAACACATCACAGTGGTATTTGGATATCTTACAGACTTTGTCTGTAAACAGAACTTGCTTCAAGGCATATTCCAGATTCTAGTGGGTACAAAATTTTATATACTTAACAAGTTATTCAATTGAATGCCAATAATTTGTAACATTTGGATGGGAAAAGCACATTTAATACAATGAATGTTATTTATGTGTAGTCTTAGTGGCCATAATAAGGGTTATCTGTAAAAGACATTTGCCAGATAAATTCTGAATTATAGGAAGCATCTTGAAGCATATCTATATCTAAAACACATATTTAAATGAAAATTAAATATTCTACATCTTATCATATTAACTAATGCCAGATGGAATGTAACATAATATTGCACAACTTAGCGTGACTCAGCAATGTAAGTGGCTTGGATTTAAAATATTTTTCAATTGGAAGTGGCATTAGAAAGAAAAGTGGTAGGGTTGGGGAAAGAGAAAATCTGTTCCTGAATAATTAAGTCTTCAGACTATTACATTGCTGAAGCCAGTTGCTGCTTTAGTTACCCACCTGTAGCAAAATGGACCTTTTATATGAAAACATGTCTATTTTTGAAAGGGTCAATTAGCCTCTCCACAGTTGTACATTAAGAAATATTCATAATGGTAAAAATTTCAAATGAAAAGAAATCGTTGATGCAAAGATGAAACTACCTGTACCTTAGAAGAAAACAAAAAACTGAGTGGAAAAACACCCATTGTAAATATTAATGAGACAATCACAGACTTTGAGAACTTATATTTTGTATTATAAAATTAACTTACATACAAAGAGTTTGGAAGTGTAATCTATGTTTATTTTACTTAACTAAAATCAGAACCAATAATCCAATAGGTTTATATAACCATAAATGTTGGGGAGAAACTATTGACTTATTTATAGGTAAGCTTACATTTCTTGAGAGTGGACCTGTCTCTACTTAGGATGTGAAAAACAGTAAAGAAAGTATTTCCCTTAGAAAGAATAAACCAGCAATGTCATATTCCATTGCATTTTGGTTATGTGATGTTCATGGCAACAAGACTAATAAGGTCTATGAAATCTAGGATCACGTTGCATTTGTTTACCCTTATACACCAACACCTAACACAGTACCTGGTCCTATATTTGCCTATGTTCAATAAATGCAATGGGAGACCCTAATATGGTTCACATGGCATTTGCCAGAGAGAAGCAAATTGCTTAATCTAGGGGAACAGAATTTGAATGCTGTACAAATAGCATGGTGAATTTATATTGTTTCCACAGTAATTTTAAAAGAGACTTATTTCTTATAATTATCTTTTAAAATATGTTCTAACTCCTCCAGAGTGGCCTAGGTCATATGTTCTATATCTCTCAGGTAGTGAGTGAATCATATAATTTGAAAGGTATATGCTATTTCCCCTTTGTGTGGGTAGAGGGATATGTGGTTACGCGATTCTTGGCAAGGCTCTCATTATAGGCCTAAACATTGAGTTGTTTTGTTTTGTTTTACATTATAACTTTTGTCAAAATTTTTAAAAATCACATCTTAACATATTGGACTTTAATGTAATGTCAACATTATGAAATAATTACCTAGAGTTATAACTGTAATTGTTTGCATAGTATTTTTAGCTAAAAGTAAGAATTTCTTTCTTTTGCTAAATTAAAACTCATCCAGTAGGCAGCTTTTATTAGTTCTGTGTAAATTTACCCTGTCAATATATTTAAAAGTCTAGATTTTGTAGTAAACCCATAAAAGAAAGAAAAAATAATCATACTTTATATGTAAATTAAAGGTTTTATTAATATTATTATGAATGGGAATTGCATGGAATTACTATTAGCTCTAATTGGCCTGCCTGAATAATCTCAATTAGAAATGAGGAATTGGGTGTTCTGGTCATTTTAATTGGGATTTAACAGTTTTAAATAAGTGTTTTTTATTTAAAGTCTTTTTGATTTGGCCCTTTAAAAGAAACTCTATTTTCTTCTCTGAAAGAAGAACTCCTTGTTTATCTTTATTCTAAATACTCATCTACACTCTCAAAACTTTACTCTGACACCATATGTGTGGTTGTTTTGCTCTTACTAACCAATTCTCCAACTCTCTGGGTACCAACTGAGTGTCCTACAATTCAATTATCACACTGACTACCTGAGGTTAGTGCACATCCCACAGGTTAAGGGCTTAGTCCCACAAGACTACTTCCCATTTCATATACCAATTGCAAGTAAAGGTCCCCAGGTTACCCATACGGCTGTCCAACTTGGCTACAAATTGAGGTTCCCAAGACCCCTCTTTGGGTTTGGTAATTTGCTATCAAGACTTACAGGACTCAGATAAACACTTTATATTTACATCTTCAATCTAAATAACAAACAGAAGATTCCTAAAGGAAAATGACACACATTCAGAAACAGAACATTGCAATGGGAATATGTGTGCTATAATAAACTATGTATATATTCAAGGAGGTAAATGAAGACAAAAGTTTAAAAACAATTGAAGTGAATTGTGTAATTGTTTTGAGATAATTATCCTTGATTACAAGGAGCAATAAGAAGGGTGATGCTAGTCAGAAATTAGATATGCTATTGTTGGGCAAATGTCCTCACTGAAGTATCAAAAAATAGTTTTCGATGGCCTTTGTGCAAGTTTGCAGTTTTGGCAGTCTTTGGTGATAGTTTTGGTTATCAAGCATTTATGCATAAAAATCCTTTCTTGATAAACTTTGTGGCTGTATTTGTCAGGGTTTTTTTTAACACAAGTGACTCCATTTTGATCTGACAATGTTCACATTTCCATCTTTTGATCAATATCTTTCTTCAAAAGCATCACTGATCAATCATCTGTAGTTAGGTTTTTATTGTCCCTTGGGGCCAGGATGGACCTATAGCAGTTTGTTAGTCTAGTCCCACATCAGAGGGAGTGACTGATAGCTTTGGATTCAGTTTCAAAACCCTTTTAGCCACATTTGAGCAACATGAAAGGTTTGAAGGGAGTAGTCCTGAGGCTAAGTCTACCTAGAGTCCATTAATAAGTTTAATTTTGTCTGTTTCATAGTCTTTTGCTATCAAAGTGCTGACCCAGCATTATTTTGTTAAGGGTTGTAATTCTGCAAAAATGTAACTAGTAACAAATATAAAGTCTAAAAAGGGAAACTACGAAGTAAAATTAATAGTAATATGTCAATCTCAGTTTGCATAATGTTTTTGAGCCAAAAACCTCTGCTTAAAGGCAACCAATTGAATAAATCAAATGACTATTACCCTGCCAAGTAGAAAAGATAGACGTTGAGAAGGGTAAGAGTTTTGTTACAATATATAGCCTTGTTTTGGTGTCTTGGAAAAAGTTGTCTACAGCATGAAAACATCAATTTCTCATCCTGGCTTGTAGTTTAAATGTCTCCGATATGACATCAGACAGTTTGGTGAACTTTTTGTGTGGCCCATACATCAGACACCATATTTGTTCCTTAAAATTCATCTAGTATTAGCTTGCAGGGCTTTATGAGCAGAGCAGTTTCCATTTTTAGTAACTTCATGAAAAAATGTGTTATTGGAGGAATATAGAAGGGTTAAGGATCTAGTCTTGTTTATAGGTAGATAAAAACATTTGAAAGCAGTATATAGAATTGCAATCTAATAACAGGTGTATTATAGCTTTTCTTTAAAACATAACTTTTCTCTCTACATAGATCACATAGGAATCTCAAATTTTACAACGTTTTGAGATTAGGAAGCCAAACTAAGGCAGATTTTAATTTTAGCTACAGTCTTAAAGTTCCTGAGCCTACACAGAAGTGACAATTTTTATTTACTCACTGTGAGGCCGGGAACCCTTGAAGCCAGGTGTTCTATACACATGCTCAAATATAATATTTTATGCAAAACTTTGGTAATGTAACCAGTTGTATATTGCCATAAAGAAAGAGTAGATTGTTATTAGACATGCAAATAACCATATTGACATAAGAATACAAAGGAATAGTTTTCAAATTTTAGAGTAATCAAGTAGGCATATAAATCAAATGTTTCTATCTTTGTTTAAAAAAGTATACTTTACAAAACTGCTGTAAACTATAGATAGCTTACTAAAG
>NW_016813557.1:0-3830 GCF_001698545.2 Rhinopithecus bieti | reverse complement strand
CCGGCCCCTGCCCCCCAGCCTGGGCGACAGAGCGAGACTCCGTCTCAAAAAAAAAAAAAAAAAAAGATTTTAAACTACATGAAAAGTTTACTTTTATTTTGCATTTCCATTTACTTACTTTATTTTAAGTATTACACTAGATTACTTATGAAACCTAAGATATTAGACAAAGTTAGTCAACATTTCAAGTTATTTTCCTCTTAACCATTTTTATAACCTGTGAATGTCAGGTGTTTACCTAAGTAAAAAATACATGGATATTTTCTGGTAACTCAGAAGATATACCTGTTCTTGTTTAAAACCAACAATATTAAATTAGCCTTAGTTATCAAATAATTATACAATCAAAGATCATTTAGTGTTAAGCTAAATTTATAGTTTTGTAACCTTTGTATCAAACCTTGACACCTAAAAACAGACAAATATATAATTGTCTGATGAGTAAACCCAGGCAAAATGTATGCTATTTTGAAGATATTTATTTTATTTTACCAACAATATAAAACTATCTTTTAAAGATTTACTCAAGTCGTGTAAACAAAAAGCCATTTGGGTTGGTGACTATACAGTTTATATAAGCACTAATGCATTAAAGCCAAATTTGAATAGAATTTCTTAAGAGATTTCTGGTTGATTATAACAGTTTTTACCATGAAGTCATAATATACAGCTTAATACATGTACACGTCCATAAATATGCCTAAACACATGTACACACCCAAAAATAGCATTGCTTTTATTTAGAATGTTAGTCTTGACACAGTAAAACATATTAACTTCACCTGTTTATAAAAGATATTTGGATACAAATTATGTTTCTCTTAACATGGTGTATTAGTCCATTTTCAAGCTGTTGATAAAGACATACACAAGACTGGGAAGAAAAAGAAGTTTAATGGACTCTCAGTTCCACATGGCTGAAGAGGAAGGCAAGAAGGAGCAAGTCGTGTCTTACATGGATGGTGGCAGGCAAAAGGAGATCTTGTGCAGGGAAACTCCCCCTATAAAACCATCAGATCTCATGAGACTTATTCACTATCACGAGAACAGCATGGAAAGGACCCACCCCAAAGATTCAATTACCTTACACCAGGTCCTTCCTGTTTGGACGAACAGAGGCAAGATGGCGCACTTCCGGGTTCTTCATCACCAACTTTTCCCGCACACGTGAAAATGCAGCCGGCACCCGGGAAGGTGCAGACCAACCAGGCATGCACCAGGTGACGTCAATCCGAAGAGACCAAGATTTACCTGGTCGCACCTGCGGAACGCCCCCTGACACGCCCGTGCCCCGCCTATTGCCCTCCCACTCCCAGAAAAGCCGCTCCTGGCGGGCCCGCGGCGTGGACTTCCCAGCCCCCACTCCTGTTGGGACTGCATTAGGAACTCTGTCGGAGAGCTCCACTGGGCGACTCTCTTGGCCTCCTTTGCCAGAGGCCGACAGACCTCTCCCTACCCACCTTCTTCCCTGAAGCTAGGTGACCAAAATAAATTTGCAGTTTTGCTCCTACCCTTGCCTACTCGCTGGTTCTTTTGTGCTCGCTCTGGTGGTCTTAGAAAAACAAATCACTTCCCACAACACATGGGAATTGTGAGAGCTACACTTCAAGATGAGATGTGGGTGGGGACACAGCCAAACCATATCATTCCACCCCAGCACCTCCCAAATCTCATGTCCTTATATTTCAAAACCAATCACGCCTTCCCAACAGTCCCCCAAAGTCTTAACTCATTTCAGCATTAACTCAAAAGTCCACAGTACAATGTCTCATCTGAGACAAGGCAAGTCCCTTCGGCCTATAAGCCTGCAAAATCAAAAGCAAGTTAGTTACTTCCTAGATACAATGGGGTATAGGCACTGGGTAAATACAGCCATTTCAAATGGAGAAATTGGCCCAGGAAAGGGGCTGCAGGCCCGATTCAAGTCCAAAATGAAGCAGGGCAGTCAAATCCTAAAGCTCTGAAATGATCTCCTTTGACTCCATGTCTCACATCCAGGTCACATTGATACAAGCAGTTGGTTCCCATGGTCTTGGGCAGCTCTGCCCTTGTGGCTTTTCAGGGTACAGCCTCCTCACCTGGCTGCTTTCATGGGCTGGCATTGAATGTCTGCTGCTTTTCCAGGTGAACAGTGCAAGCTGTTGGTGGATCTATCATTCTAGGGTCTTGAGGATGGTGGCCGTCTTCTCACAGCTCCCAGTAAGGTCTCTGTGTCAGGGCTCCAACCCCACAATTCCCTTTTGTACTGCTCTAGCAGAGGTTCTCTGTGAGGGCCCCACCCCTGCAGAAAACTTCTGCTTGGGCACCCAGGCTTTTCCGTACATCTTCTGAAATCTAGGTGGAGGTTCCCAAACCTCAATTCTTGACTTCCATGCACCCATAGGCTCAACATCACGTGGAAGCTGCCCAGGCTTGGGGTGTGCACCCTCTGAAGCAACAGTCCAAGCTGTTTCTTGGCCCCTTTTAGCCATGGCTGGAGCAGCCGGGATGCAGGACACCAAGTCCGTAGGCTGCACAGAGCAGAGGGGCACTGGGTCTGGCCCACCAAACTATTTTTTTCTTTTAGGCCTCTGGGACTATGACCAGAGGGGCTGTTGCAAAGGTCTCTGATATGCCCTGGAGACATTTTCCCCATTGTCTTGGTGATTAACACTTGACTCTCTGTTACTTATGCAGATTTCTGCAGCTGGCCTGAATTTCTCCTCAGAAAATGGGTTTTTCTTTTCTATCTCATTGTCAGGTTGCAATTTTTCTTAAATTTTATGCTGTTGCCCTTTTAAAACTGAATGCTTTTAACAGCACCCCAGTCACATTTTGAATGTCTTGCTGCTTAGAAATTTCTTCCACCAGATATCCTAAATCATCTCCCTCCAGTTCAAAGTTCCACAAATCTCTAGGCCTGGGGCAAAATCCCACCAGTCTCTTGGCTAAAGATAGCAAGAGTCACCTTTATCACAGTTCCCAGCAAGTTCCTCGTCTTGATTTGAGACCACCTCAGCCTGGATTTCATTGTCCTTATTATGAGCATTTTGGTCAAAGACATTCAACAAGTCTCTAGGAAGTTCCAAACTTTCCCACAAACTCTAAGAAGTTCCAAACTTTCCCACATTTTCCTATTTTCTTCTGAGCCCTCCAAACTGTTCCAACCCCTGCGTGTTACCCAGCTCCAAAGTTGCTTCCACATTTTCGGGTATCTACAGCAGCACCCTACCCTAGGTACAAATTGACTGTATCTAGTCTATTTTCACGTTGCTGATAAAGACATACCCAAGACTGGGAAGAAAAAGAGAAGTTTAATGGACTTATAGTTCCACATGGCTGGGGAGACCTCACAATCATGGCAGAAAGCAAGGAGGAGCAAGTCATGTCTTCCATGGATGGCAGCAGGCAAAGAGAGAGCTTGTGTGGGGAGATTCCCTCTTATAAAACCGTCAGATCTTGTGAGAGTTATTCACTATCAGGAGAACAGTACAGTAAAGACTCAACCCCAAGATTCAGTTACCTCCCACCAGGTCCCTCCCACAACATGTGGGAATTGTGGGAGCTACAATTCAAGATGAGATTTGGGTTGGGGACACAGCCAAACCATAACACATGGTTAACATTTATTTACCCCAATAGGCAATCTAATGAAGGATATGGACAAAAATTGGGCAAAGCAGTTTCCATTGTGGTTTGGTTTTGAAAGACCTATTTTTTCAGTTTCAAATGAGTGGAGGTTTCAGTTTCTTTTTTTTTTTTTTTTTTTTTTTTTTTTTTTTATATTCCGAACAGTGATCTAATTTATTTTATTTATTTATTTTTTTTTTTATTTTTTTATTATACTTTAA
>NW_016813556.1:7603-9222 GCF_001698545.2 Rhinopithecus bieti | reverse complement strand
GATCTTGGGGTGCTGGCTGGGATCTTCCTTTTGTTTTGACTGTTGACTCAACCCATATGAATCATCACTTCACTACCAAATTAATCCTGAGACAACAAGCCAGGTCAAAATTTTACTTTAGCTCCTGATAGGTCCTGGGCCAAGCTAAGCATTCTTTGCAAATTATCACATCAGAATTCTCCCATTGAAAGTTCCTGGGCAAGTTGTCTCACAGGTCCTGGGCCTGTGCAAAGCTAAGTTAGACATTCTTCAAGACAGGTTACAAACTAAGCATATGTCTTTGTTTTTTAGACCACAAAAACTTTAAACCCCAGTGGACAACTTATTAAAGCTTCTATGTCTGCTGGCAGGGAGCTTATTTTGCCACTTATTTAAGCTTTTGTTTCAAACATTTTCCTGTGTCTATAGTCCCTGGTCTTCTTAAATGTAAAATGAAGACTCACAGTGTTATCTCAAATGAAAGAAAGGCTGTTATATATTTGTACATTGGTTAAAAGTACAATATCAACTGAACCTATGACATATATTTGCAGCCTTCTTTTGATGCCAGAGTCAGCTTGAGTAATATACTTTTCTCTTAAGATTAGCTATCTTTTAACTCAATAGTGAGATAGAAAAATGTGTTTCATTAAAGCCTCTCTCACGATTTTAAAAAGGTCTCCATAATTTTATGTGGTTTTAATCTATTTTAAGTAGTTTAGAGTAATTAAGATGTTTTGTTCTGTTCCCTCATATGCCTTCCAGTATGATCACTAGATAATTTTTTTTTCACTAATCTGTAGGATCACTAGGATTCCAATCGTGTTTTCAGTAGTGAATTCTTTCCTATTAGGAATAATAATTCAGTTATTGTTCAACGTTTTTTTTTCCTTTTCATCCTCCCTTTTTAAAGGTTTTGTAGAAGACTTGTGGTTCATTACGGATAACTCTTCTATTTGTAAAGCTGCCTGCTTTAGGGAAACAGTTGGGTTTTAGTTTAGGAGTAATGGACCATGTATTCAGGTATGAGTAAACACTTTAATTAGATTTTGAAATGACTCTGTATATCCACCAAGGTCAACAGAGGACTCTTGCTTATGTTTTTCATTATTTGTCTAAGTACATGCAATGAGAAGAAAACTTGTACTCTACTAGTATCAAGCCTGTCAAATATTTTCTATAGGGGCAACAGTGAAATTGGGGGTTTCTTTAGTTGCACACCAAGACAAGCTGATGAAATGGCTCCTGGTGGTGCTAAATGAGGGTGGCAGGTGTGGCATTTAGAAGTTACATTTGAATGTTCCTCAGGGGATTGACTCTGATTTTAATGAATTATCTCTTTGAAACTTGCTTTACATAACTGCCAAGAGAGGAGAGTGTGCTTTACAATGTTTAGAAAGAGCTGGGTTATCTCCCAAGTCAACGTAAGTTTCTAAAAAACAAAACAGAAAACAAAATAAAGCCAAACAAAAAACTCTTTTCTTTGCCATCTGAGAAAAAGATGTACCTTTTGAACAGTACTAAAATGAACACTTCCCTCAGAAAGCCAAGAATGTCTGTCCCGGAGCTGGTAAGATTGTCATGCCTTTGAGCAATAAATACATAAATAAATAAATAATAAATAAATAAATAATAAAATG
>NW_016813556.1:0-5818 GCF_001698545.2 Rhinopithecus bieti | reverse complement strand
CACCTGGAACTATTAACAGCTGAAGTTGTGACTCAGCTTGGCTCAGGAATTTGGCCCTGAGCCAGGTAAGAGTTAAAGTAAAAGCATGGCCTGGGACATTGGACTGGGACCAGAGGCTAAAATGATAATTTACAGAAACTTGGCTTGGATTCTAAAGCATGTTTAGTAATACCATGAGCTCTTTGTAATACTCTGGAGTCCAATAGGTACATGTGCAGAAAAAGAGAGAAGCTATTTCTTGGAATCCCTTTGGTTACACAAAAGATATAACATTTTAATGTGGGGTCTTTTTTCCTGTTTTTAATCTGAGTAGCTGTGGGCATGTCTTAAGCAAACACAACCAAAGAAGTTGGGATTTTTTAACAAAAAATTATTTGCCTGGGCCCCATGATTGTGCAGGATTGTAAATTTGTGTCCGCAGCCTGATTTTTCAGGCTGTTTCTCTGTTTGTCAAATTTTACCAATAATTCACCACAACTATATCACTTTTCTCTGTCAATACTATTGAAGAGCCAGATAGTTTCTGAGGGTGGGAAGGCACATTGTTTGAAGTTTCCTATGTGCAGGACTTCTTTGCAATGTGAAACAACCCAAATCTTCATGGATATTGTAAAATTGTCCATGGCTTCTTGACAGTCATATCAGAAAACCCCACAGTAAACAACTCCCAAACGTCACAGCAACATTCTCCCTGGAAAAAATCACAAGCAAATTTTGTTGTCCCAGCTTTTCTCATCTTTTTAATCTAGAGACTCCTTTAGTCACATTATCATCAAGTTTTCCAGTGTTAATATCCAACCCTCCAAGTTCATTACCACCCCTGTAGGAAATGCCAAGTGAATGAGGTGCCAGTAAAGTGCACGTTTCCTTTTCATTACAGTACCTTAAAGAAATAAAAAAGACCTGGGGAAGTTTCTGATACATCAGTACATACATAGAGCCTTTCTAATTCTCACTCGTGTTTTTGGTCTTACATTAGAAGGTGTTGTGTTATTCCTAAGCCACAATCTTACTGCTTCTGAGAAATAGCCCTTCGGGCAACAGAAAGATGTTGTGCCAAACCACATTTCTTAATATAGCATGTCATAATAAATAAAAAAAACAGTCAAAGAGAGAAAGAGTGAAGAAAAGACAAGATCCTGATTTCCGGTAGCAAAAGAGACAGAGCCCTTTGAAAACCTTAATTTAAGCCATACTGATCCCATAGATAATTAAAAAGAAAGAAAGAAAAACGAAAGCAGGACTTTGGCCATTAAAAGAGCCCTGATCTAAACCTTTTCCAAGCTAGTGCTGTGACAATATATTTGTATCTCTGCAGTTTCTGGCATTTCTACTTTTCTGGATGCCACTGCATTCTTCCGTGCCTGCAGAAGAGAAAGCTTGTGGTATGCCTAATTCACTTAAATATGTGCAGGAAACTGTCACCTGCACCCATAGTTTGAGCAGAGTGCTGTCTGCCTGCGAGGTGGGTATGTAAATTTAGACAAGGAGGCTCAAGAGAAACTTGTGGAAATGTGCCTTCATATACAGAGATTCTTGGCTGGTGAAGCATCACCCTAGAGATCCTGTGACACAGGTAACATTCATCACCAGTGGCCAGTGGATTATTGAATTATGCCTATGAAACGTAGCCTCCATAAAATCCAACAGAACATGATTCAGAGAGTCTCCAGGTAACTGAACAAGTAGATTGTTCCAGAAAATTTTGTGCACATAAAAACAGACACCGACAATTTTAAATGACATGCAGAGTGTAGGGGTCTTTTCTTCATTTTGAAAGAAGTTTTGTCCTTTAGTAATGTGTCCATAATTTTAACTTATTAACCATAACATACTCTAAAGTAACCTAAATCTGCACATTACAAACATTAGAACATGGATATTTTCACAAAAATGATTCTATAGTTCACTACTAGGGTGTAACAAGTATTACTTTGGAGAGGTAAAGTTTTCTTTTGGTAACTGGGCAAGAACTAGACATTTATAAAAGAAAAGAGAATCAAGTTATATCTCATCAAAAATTCCAATCATGTGTTCAGTTTAGGAGAATGATTGTCAGTGAGTTTGTGTCAGAAATATTCTAAAGGAAAAGTCTTTCAATTTATAATTCTGTGTCTCTGAAGTATTTGTGCCACTATAATGTCAAGCACACCATCACTGAGAGTTCTGTGTCTTTTTTTGTGGGAGGGAAGCTGAGGCTGCCTCATAACCCAGTAGACTCTGTATTGTAGTATATAAAAATAAGAAAAATAAAAATCATTACAGAATTCTCTGTCATCCACATCTAATAAAACACAATTCTGGTGAAATATAGTAGTAGCCAGCGATACAATTTAGAGCTTGCAGGAACAGTCTAGTATCCACCCGTCTGCTTTATATTTGGACTTAAGTGTGCATAAAATAATCACACTTGGGCAAAACATGTTTTATTAATTATTTTAAAGATACAGTGCTTAAAATGCCATGATAATTTAAATACATACCTTGGACATTTCCAATTCTCTTTCTAAGATTTCACTATGGATGAGATTGTTTTGTAGTATGAAGATGGAGTAGGGCATCTTGCAACTCATGATATATTTTGTTCAGCTTAGTTCTTGTGTCCTGTGCAGATAGACTGACAATGAAAACTCATCAATCTTATATTCAACCTACTTTAACATGGATTTTATCCCTTAGGTTGAGCCCCAGATCTTCCTCAGCACCTCACACTCTCTCTCATTGGCCTGTTTCAACTCCATCTTAGTATCACAGCGAACAAGGCCCTTACATTCTTCCAGCACAACCAGGTTATATGAGGAAAGTTCCCTAATTTGATTTGTAACCTCTTGGGAGAAAGTTCCAGTCAAAACACCTGAGAGACCAGGCTTTTGGCACACACCTCCAGTGCTGTCACTTTTCACCCAGTAATTATCATTTCATTGGCAGATGCATCACCCATCATTTTCAGAAATGTAACAGTAGAACAGCCATCTGGACTGTCCAAAACTCGTATAAGAGGTTTGGAACAAATTCTTTTCTTTAGCCCACACAAGATCACAAAGGGGCAGTATGGATTCACCTAGTCCAATGGCAGGGCCGTTGACTGACACAACAATAGGCTTTTAAATTGAATGAAAGTATTCATAACGTTCTTAAAGGTGTCCACCATTTCAAGCCTTGCTCACTTTCTGTCATTCCTTAAATGTTTCACAAAGTACCCAAAATCAAGACCACAACAAAAGACACTTCCAGCTGCACTGAACCGCACAAGTTTGCTGTCATCTGCAGCACCCCTATGCAGACCATTAAGCCTTTTTTTAATTGCTTCTGTATTCAGTGCGTTTTTTGTCTGTCGATCTAGTTGATAGCGATATCTGGGTGAATCCATCCTCTTTCTTCACTACAATGTCTCAGTATTGCTGGCACTTTCTGGTAGCTTTATGGTGAAGTATGTCTTCTTGAAAAAAGATTGCTCTCTGTCATCATCCATAACATTTGTTGGGCTACCTTTCACTCTTGGAACTGACGTACGTATGTCTGTTGTTGCAATGGCTGCTAATGGGTCTATTAGTATCACTATAGCTTTTGGGTAGCTGAGCCTGTGTCCATGGAAGCAGTAACTGAGCCAGACATCTGAGACATTAGTGGGTGTATCAGGGTCCTGTTCTCTATTCCAATGTGTTCTGCACTGGGACCTGACAAAGGGTCCCTGACAGGTTTCCCTTCTGTCACCTTGAAGTCAACCATGTCCTGCTGATCTACCGTAATAGGGTCCACTTTCTCGAATACCTGAAAGCCACTCAGTTTTCTTGTTGTAAACAAGTGTCTTGATAGTTGAATTTACTAGATCTATATTCTTTGTGTGAGAGAGAAGTGAATCTGCCTTTCTCCTGACGTTCTTACTGGCAGCAAATAACACGCTGGTTTTGGATCTGTGGTGTTTGACAATCACTAGTGTTCTAGGAGAGCTCTTAGAATAGTTCACGTTGGTAGATCTGGAAGTTCTTCTTCTGGTATTGTTTGAAAACATTCGACTTGTTCTGGTACATGCCGGTTTTTTCTGTTTTCAATCTGTCTTCTATTAAAATCATTTATACATTTTCACAGCTCATGTGGTGCTACTCTGGCTCCCAAGTGTCATCCCGTTTGTGGCAACCTTTCCATGAAACAAATACATTGTCTTCCCATTTTGTCTTGTCTTCTGTCAACAATAGTTTCAACCTCAAACTCCTGGCAAGATATGAGGAAAGACTCAGGATTGGAGCAGTTGCTGTGCCATGTTTGTTTCAGTTGTGTCTCCACATAGCCACTTCTTTCTGCCTCCAGTGATTCACCAGGTTCTGCATATGGATGAGTCACTTCTACTCCATCACCACTGGTTTATGAAAATTATGTGAAATAGCAGCTATGCTATGTTCCTTAGGCTCTCCACCCTTAGTCTCTGGTGGGACAGCTTGGGCTTTGTCTCATGGAGCATGGTAGCTAGCTCAGTAGCCTCTCGTAAGAATAGCTAGGTCCACAGCTCCTACTGTCTGGTGTAGTACAGAAAGCTTTCTTCCTGCCTGATGCTTTTTTGTGTTTCTTTGTTTAACTGTGGTTGCTATGATGATTATATTGAACATTATAATGTTACACCATTTTAATGTTACACTAGCTTACATTGAGTAACATAAAATCCTTATTCCTGTGTAACTTAACTCCATTATTTCACTTACTATGTTCTCAAAATTATGCGTTGTATGTCAAAACATAAATTAGGGGTACTTTTATTAAATATATTATCATTTTAACATATGTTGAGAACAAATTATGGAGGTGCACATTGTTCTTTTATCTTTTATATTTTCATGCATTTGTCTTTACCTTAATCTTTGCTTATTCATAATGCTTTTGAGTGTGTGTTCATTCTACCCTGAAGTACTCCATAAAACATTTATTAAAGGGTGGTCTACTGGTGAAAGGTGTCCATTTTATCTGGGAATGTAATAATTTATCCTTCACATTTGATGAACAATTAGTTTGATCATAATATTTAGGCTTCACAGCTTTTTTCTGACTTCACTTGGAATATATTTGTCTACGACTTTCTACTATCTTAGTTTTCGGATAAGAAATCCACTGGTTATTCAGTGGCTATTCAGTTAAGAAATCTACTGGTTATTTTGAGGGTCTCTTTTGCCTGACTAGCTGATTCCCTCATTTTGCTTGGGAATCCTCACAATTTTTTTGTATATATTTTAGACAGTTTAATTATCAGGTAAGTTTGAGTTTGTTTCTTTGAGTTTCTGTTATTTGGCATTTGTTGAACTTATTGGGTGTTTATGTGTTGACTTAAATTGTTGTGTTCTTTATTATTATTTTGTTAAATAGTCTCCTTGATTATATGTCTCTCCCTTTGAAAGCCCCAAATGCATAAGTGTGGCTGCTTCATGGTGTCTCTCGGGTTTCTAGGCTGTGTAAAGCTACCTTGAATCTTTCCAGACTGTGTTGATGACCACTATGTGTTTGACTGCGCCCAAGGGTATGTATCACAGTGTGGGGCCAGTTTGTCAGTTGGTCTCGCAAGGCTGATGCATCCTAGGTTTCAATTCCTAGACTTCACTCACTGCAGTCTCATTAGTGCACCACAATGTAGCAATCTCTAATTGTGAGGCACACAGAGCTCTTGGTCTCATGGCCAAGAAAATTAAGGAGATGGATGCAAATCATTTGAAGCAAAACTTTTATAAATGGAAGTACAAATCTCTTCACTGTGGAGGTGGAATATGAGTGGTTTACCTACTCTGAGACTGAGGCTTACAGTTTCTAAAGGCAGAGAAGTAAAGAAATGTGCTTA
>NW_016813555.1:64427-66460 GCF_001698545.2 Rhinopithecus bieti | reverse complement strand
TGAAAGTATTTATAATGACAACGTATAAGGCTTTCTTTAGTCTGACATTTGCTTCTAATTACAGGAAGTTTCTCCCGTTTACTCTCCTCCATTTGAAATGTGTCACACTTTTCTTTTTTTTGCATGGCTTGCAATTTTTTATTGTTGGAAACTGGACACTTTGGAGAATGTATTGTAGCAATTTTGGGTACCAGTCCCTTCCACCACAGGGCTTGTTTTTGTTATTTGCTTCTTAATTTGTTTAGCGGTACTCTGGATTATTTTAGTAAAGTCTGAGGAGTCCAGTTGCTGGTTAAAACCTGTGTGTAATTTTTTGAGCCATGTGAGAGGCAATCATGAATTGTTCAACCGGGAAGCCTCACTGGAGAAAGATGCCTTCCATGTCATACCAAACTTAGTGCACAGCCAGCGCATTGCAGTCTCTGAAGGAAGTAAACTCAACTCAAGTCCTTGTGAGCGGCGTTGCTTCTACACACATTTGCATCCTAGCTAAAGCCTGTTCATCCAGGAGTTTCCTTATCCGGAGCCTACCGTTAAGGTTTTCAGATGTGTCAATCAAGGCCTCCATATTAGAGGCGGAGAAGAAAGAGAGAAACCTTGAAGATACTTTTCTCTAATCTGACTCAGTGGTCATTAATTTCCATTCCAATCACCCCCCTTTCCGGCACAGAATCCATAAAAATGCAAGACCCTTTTATTTTCGACTTCCTTAACAGTGAGATGACTGGTTCCTGAACTAGCATGCCATTCCATGTGAAAAAACTGAATAAAGGGGAAGTCAACATATTTTCTACTTTTAGCCTCCTGCTTATTATCATACAGTAAGTGATTAAAGGCTTAGTTATCAGTTTCATTTTTGGTTTGTTATTTTAATCTGCTACTTGGACACCTGGCAACTCAACAGTCTCACTCTCTCCTGCTCAGCTGAACTCTTGACATACCCTCTGTATCAACCCACCCACCAAAACTATAGTGTTGTGTCTGATGTTACTCCACAGGGGACACAGCCTTGTGTAGGCCCATATTCTGTCTGGGAAAATAGTGGTTTCGGCTAGGCTCTTTGACTGTTTCTTCCTTAGATCACACCTAGCTGTTTAGCTACCCTAAATACTGACTGATTGGTCTGTGTTATTCAATAATATTCTAGGGCATAAATTGCTCCTCAGACTAAAAAAACCTAATTCAGACTACTTTGAAGAAGTAGTTTCAAATACACTGTCTTCCTCTAAGTAATGAGTCTCAACTAATATTATTCTAAATTAATAATGTGTTGATATAATATCTCTTCAACCAATATCTGTATTTTACCAATGATTTTCCGAAGTTACCTTGCTTTATTCAAGATTCTTATATGTTCTGATCCATTTCTAGTGTTCCAGGGACACTTCCTTTTAGCTCACATCATATAAGCTAGAGTCCAAATTTGGGTCCTGACTCCTGATCAGCATTGATTACTATTGATTTTAATTTTCTTCTCTGGTTGTTTTGCACTATAAAAGAAGAGCCATGTATATTATGGATGGTAATCTTGAGTAAAGTCTGTTTTCCCAAATAATGTTTATTACTATATTGTATTAAAAGTCTTCATGGTGGCCATTTAGATGGAAACATAAATACATAATTTCACTATTCTCTAATAATAGTTAAATACCCTAATTTGTCATTTGAATTTTTCATGCATGTAATAAAGAGTCCATATAGAGTGTCTCATATATTTTACTTATGTTGTTTTGTACCTGTTTATTTCCCCTTCAAGGATTTTCCATTATTTATCTGTTCATTATTCTGTCCTTTTAAATGTACACTTATTTTCGTGTTTTATAAACAATTTGTGCTTTTCATGACACAGTAATAATATATGTAATTATATTCTAACTTCTTAAGAATGCAGAACTTAAATCATGACAATTAGGAAACAATTTCACTAATTTTAACTTGTGAAGAAGCAATAGTATAAGTTAAATGTCCTATTTTTTAATTCCCAGATGCTAACAGATGGTAGCAATCATGGAATAAAACAGTTATTTTAAAAA
>NW_016813555.1:53429-60688 GCF_001698545.2 Rhinopithecus bieti | reverse complement strand
GTCATTTACCTACACAGTTAACGTGATCCTTAAGTATTTTATACATTTCGATGCTATTGCAAATTGAATTGTTTTCTTAATTTCCTTTTCAGAATTTTATTGTTATTGTAAAGGAATGCAACTAATTCTTGTGTGTTGATTTTGTATCAACACACAAGAATTAGTCTATTATTTGTCTATTTTTTCTAAGATTGTGGTAGAGTATTTAGGGTTTGCTTTGTATAAGTACATGTCATGTGCAAACAGAAACAATTTGACTTCATCCTTTCTAGTTTGGAAGCCTTTAATTTTTTTTTCTTCCTAATTACTCTGGATATAACTTCTAATACTATGTGGAATAGTATTGGCAAAATCAGATATCATGTTCTGTTTCTAAATTTAAATTAAAAGATTTAGCCCATCATCGTTGAGTATATGATGTTTTCTTGAATTTTTTATATAGGGCTTTTATTGTTTTGAGGCACTTTTTTATATTCCCAGTTGCTTAAGTGTTTTTATCATGTAAGAGTCAAGATGGCCAACCAGATGCAGTCAGGAAGAGTTTCACCCCATTAAGAGACCAGGCCATTAAGAAGACCAGCACATTCTGAGCAGATCTTCAGAAGGAAGGCATTGAGAGTGGAGAGAGAGAAAACACAGACCTTGGGCCGAAGGGGAAGGAATCTGAGAACCCTGTACAGAGTTGCTGACTGCCAGGACTTGTTCCTGGACCTCAGCGGCTTCTAGGGAAAGGGTGAAGTAAATTGGCATAGCACGGCCCACTCTCTCCTTGGACCTCCGGAATCCCAGGTGCAAGAGAATCCATGACCCCCATGAACATTTGAACTGTCAGGGACAACTGCCTAGAAAGTTGACAGGGACAGGAATCCAGTCAGTGTGGAGTCCAGAGGGCTTGGTTTGAAAATGGTTTCACTGAAGCAAAACCAGGCATGTCCATTCCCCAAGACTCACTGCACTCCTCCAGGTGGCTATGACCTTTTTTCACTGCAGAACTTGGACAGAGAGGGACTGTCTTAACCGTGGGATGGCGCCACTCATATCTGTGTATCCCCCAGTCTGCCAGCCACTCCTGGGGTCCCGGATTGGCCATGGCAATTACAATACAGCCTTGGATTCCCAATAGAGGTGTTTCCTGGTAGCTGCCACCATAACTCCTTGGCTGGCAGATTCCAACTAACAGACAAGAGTTTCTGCAGGTGGGTTCCCACTGGCACACACCTACTTGCAGCTGTCTGCCACTGTTTTGCAGGCACACGCTCATTCACAGCCTACCCCCACCACATCACTGGTGCACACTCACCTGTAGCCTCCTACAACTACTTTGCTATGGTAAGCACACATGTGAACCTCACCACCCTGCCCTCACGAGAGCACATTCATGAGCAGATATCACTGCCCTGCCACTGCCAGCATGATAGCAAATGTAGACTCTACCACCTCACCACTGCTGGTGTGAGCACATACACGCGTACCCCACTGTGTTGCCACAACACCAACAGTACACACATGCAGATTCTGCCTCCTCTGACCTGATGAAGCACATCTGACAGCACACCACATTGGTATCTTTTGCCAGCAAACAAGAAACACATTATTCCCTCCAGCATAAGAGTTGCTTAACCCCGAGGTACCATAGAACAAAGCCACATGCTTGGACCTAGCCAAACAGGGTTAGAACATGCAGCCCATGACTGCTGAGCTGAACCTTGGTCCACTGAAGTTGTCCATAAATAATGTCAGCTGACTGAACCTAACTTACACTACAATCAAACCCTCAAGAGCATCAAAGAATATAAAAGCCAAAAGCACCATTCCAGGGACAGCAACTTTAATGACTTAAGGAATATTAGCCCACACAGATGGAAAGAACCAACGCAAAAAGTCTGGCAACTCACAAAGCCAGAGGGTCTTCTTACCTCCAAAGTTCCACACTAGTTCTGCCATTAATCATTTGAATATTTTTTTCTTCACCTTTTTATCTCCTTTCTCCTTCTGGTTATTCCATTGTACGTATATTGGTGCACATAATATTGTCCACATTTTTCTGAGGCTCTGTTCACTTTTCTTCCTTTATTTCTTCTCTCTAGTATTTGTCTTGTATAATCTAAATTTATCTATCTGCATAGATAATACTGGAATGGCTGAAACAACAGACGTAGAATTCAGTATCTGGATGGCAATGAAGCTCATTGAGATTCAACAGAAAGTTAAAATTCAATCCATGGAATCTAAGTGATTCAGTAAAATAATATAAGAGCTGAAAGTTGAAATATATCTTTTAAGAAAGAACCAACCTAATCTTCTAGAGCTAAAAAAATCACCACAAGGGTTTCATAATACAATCAGAAGTATTAGTGGTCATAGAAGGTCAACTTGAGAAAAAAAATCTAAGAGTTTGAAGATAGGTTCTTCAAATCAACTCAGTCAGATAAAATAAAGAAAAAATAAAATAATGTACAAAATATCTTAAGAAGTATGGTATTATGTAAAACAGCAAATCTATAACTCATTAGCCTCCCTGAAAGACAGGGAGGAAAAGAAAACAAACTGGAAAATATATTTGAGGATATTGTTCATTACAATATCCCCAGTCTCATCAGAGAGGTCAACAATTTAAATTCCAGAAATTAAGAGAACCTCTGTGAGATACTATGCAAGATGGCAGTCCCCAAGACACACAGTCATCAGATTCTCTAAAGTCGATGTGAAGGAAAAAAATATTAAAGGAAGCTGGAGAGAAGGGTCAGGTCACCTACAAAGGGAACCGCATCAGGTTGCCAGTGTACCGTTCAGCAGACATCCTATAAGCCAGAAGATATCACAGATATCGCAGACTCATACTCAGCGTCCTTAACAAAAAACAAAAACTAAAAAGTCAAACTAAGCTTCGTAAGTAAAGGAGAAGAAAACACTTTTTCGACAAGCAAATGCTAAGGGATTTGCTATTACTAGGCCTGCCCTAAAAGAGCTACTTAAGGGAGTGCTAAACATGAAAATGAAAGACCATTACCAGATACCACAAAAACAAACTTAAGTACATAGACCATTAATACCGTAAAGCAACTATGCAATCAAGTCTACCTAACAACATCATGATATAACCAAGTTCTCACATATAAAAAATAACCTTGAACATGAATGGGCTAAATGCATGTGTTACACTGTTCTGGAATTGCTATAGAAGAAAGCCTGAGACTGGGTAGTTTATACAGAAAGGAGGTATGATTGGCTTATGGTTCTGCAGGATGTACAGTCATGGCTTCAGCATCTGTTTGGTTTATGGGGAGACCTCAGGGTACTTTTAGCCATGGGATAAGGCGAAGTGGGAGCAGGCACATCACATGGCAAAAACAGCAGCAAGTTGTGGGGTGAGCGGAGGTGCCACAAACCTTCAAATAGCCAGATCTCATGAGAACTCACTCGCTATCCTGAGGAAATCACCAAGGGGATGGCACTAAACAATTTATGAGGGATACCCCTTAATGCTGCAAACATCTCCTATCAGATTATACTTTCAATATTGAAGATTAAATTTCATTAAGAGATTTAGTGGGGACATATATCCAAACTATATCACTCCACTTCTGGCCCCACAAATTCCGTGTCTTTTTCATGTTGCAAAATACAATTATGGTTTTGCAATAATCCCAAAAGTCTTAACTCATTCTACATTTTACTCAAAAGTCCTAAGTCCAACTCCAAAGTCTCATCTGAGACAAGCCAAGTCTTTTCCACTTATGAGCGTGTAAAATAAAAAACAGGTATTTACTTCCAAGCTACAATGAGGGTACAGGCACTGGATATACATTCCTATAGCAAAAGAGAGAAATCAATACAAGTCTGAAACGCAGCGGGGAAGTCATCAAACCTTAAAGTTCCAAAATAACCTTATTTGTCACTATATCTACATCCAGGGCACAGTGACGCAAGAAGTGGATTCCCAAGGACTTGGGAAGCTCTGCCTCTGTGGCATTGCAGGGTACAGCATCTGCAGCTTCTCTCAATGGTTGGAGTTGAGTGTTTGTGGCTTTTCCAGGTTCAAGGTGCAAGCTGTAGGTGGATCTACCATTCTGGATTGTTGATGACGGTGGCTTTCTTCACACAGCTCCTCTAGGGAGTGCCCCATTTAAGAACTTGTGTGGGGGCTCCAGCCTCACATTTCCACTTGGCATTGCCTTAGTAAAGTATCTCTATGAAAGCTCTGCCCCTGTCGTAGGCTTCTGACTAGGAATGCTGGCTTCCTCATACATCTTCTAAAATCTATGTGGAGGCTGTCAAACCTTCTTTACTCTTGAACTCAGCATGCATACAAGCTTAACACAACATGGAAGCCACAAAAGCATAGAACTTGCAATCTCTGAAGCAGAAGCTTGAGTCATCCCTAGGGCTTTCTGAGATGCAGTTAGAACCAGGGAGTCTAATAGATGAGAAGCAATCTTCTGGTGTGGCACAGGGCTGTGGTTTTCTGTCTATGGCCCATGAAACCATTCTTTTCTCCTAGACCTCTTGGCCTATGATAGTAAGGGTGAGCTGGAAGTAAGGGAGAGCTGGATAGTAGGGGTAAACTGGAAGTCTTCTGAATTGCCTTGGAGGCCTTTTTCCTATTGCCTCAGCTCTAAGCATAGGGCTCTTTTAGTCATGCAAATATCTCTAGCAAGTGGTTGCTCTGCAACCCACTTGGATTTTCTACTAATAATGCTTTTTTTTTTTTTTTTTTTTTTTGTCTCTGCTACAAAGTCAGGCTACAGATTTTCAAATATATCTGCTCTACTTCCTTTTAAATATAAGTTTTAACTTTAAGTAAATTATTTGTTCCCAAATCTAGGTGTATGCTGTGAGAAGCAGCCATGCTACGTCTTGAGCAATTTGTTGCTAAGAAATTTCGTCCATAAGTTACCCTATGTTGTTGCTCTTAAGTTCGTGCTGAGACAGATCCCTAGAGCATAGAAACAAGGCATCAAGGTTCTTTGCTGAAGCATAACGAGGGTGGCCTTTGCTCCAGTTCCTAATAAGTTACTCATTTCCATCTGAGACCTCCTATGCTTGGCCTTCACTCTCCATGTCACTATTATCATTTTGGTCACAACCATTTAAGCAGTCTCTAAGAACTTCCAAACTTTCCTTCTTCTGAGTCCTCCAAACTCTCCTAAACTCTTCTCACTATCCAGTTTCAGTCACTTCCACATATTCAGATACCATTATAGCAATGCCCCACTCCAAAATACCAATTTTCTGGATTAGGTCATGTATGCACTGCTGTTAAGAAATACCCAAGACTATGTAAATTAGATAGAAAAGAAATTTAATTGGCTCACACTTCTGCAGGTTGTAGAAGCAAGACACTGACATCTGCTCAGTTTCTGGAGAAGCTTCAGGGAAATATTACTCATAGTGGAAGGCAAAGTGGGAGCAGGCATGTCACATGGCAAAAGCAGAAGCAAGAGTGTGGGAGATGCCACACACCTTCAACCAATCATGTGTCATAAGAACACAATGCCACAAGAATAGCACCATGGGTATGGTGCTAAACCATTCATGAGGGATACACCACCAAGACCAAAACACCAGCCACCAGGTTCCATCTCCAACATTAGGAATTATATTTTAACATCAGATTTGGTGAGGACATATATCCAAACTACATCATCCACTTAAAGGCACCACATGGCAAAATGAATAAATAAGCGGGACCCAACCATATGCTGTCTTCAAAAGATCCATCCCACATGCAGGAAAATCCATTGGCTGAAAGTAAAGTGATAGAGAATAAATTGATCAAGCAAATGGAAAACAAAATTTAGCAGGGTAAGTTATTCTTGTTTCAGACCAAACAGAATACAAACCAACAATGATCAAAAAAGAGCATTAAATAATAATAATGATAATAACAATCAGTTCAATTAAACAAGAACATTTTAATATTCTAAATATATCTGCACCCAACACTAGAGAACTCAGATTTACTTAAAAAATAAAATAAAAAACATTCTTAGGGACCTATGAAGTCACTTTTATTTCCATACAAGACTAGCAGGAGATTTTAACACCCCACTATCAGTATTAGGTCTCTGAGGCAGGAAATTAACAAAAATATTCAGGGCCTAAACTCAACATTTTATTAAATGGATCCAGCAGACATTTACATAACACTTCACCCAACAACAACAAGATATACATTCTGTTCATCTGTGCATTGCGCATACTCTAAGATCAAACACATGGTTGGCTATAAAACAATTCTCAAAAAGTAAAAAATGCCAAAATTATACCAACCACGCTCTTGGACTACAGTAATATAAAAGCGGAAATCAATTTCGAAAAGATCTTTCTAAGCCATACAATTGCATGGAAATTAAAGAACCTGCTCCTGAATAACTTTCGGGTAAAGAATAAAATTAAGGCAGAATGCAATAAATTATTTGAAACTAACAAAAACAAAAATACAACACACCAGAATTTCTAAGACATATCTAAAGTAGTAATAAGAGGTAAGTTTTAGTGCTAAACACCTACATACCAAACTTAGAAGAAAGATCTCAAATTAGCAACTTACATTACACCTAGAGGAACTAGAGAAACAAGAGCAAACCACCCCCAAAACTAGCTGAAGAAAATGAATAATCAAAATCAAGCTGAACTAAATGTAACTGACAGGCAAATTTCATACAAAATACCACTGCAAAGAAATTTAATTACTTGATGGAATTCATAACACTGATAGACCACAAGCTAGACTAATAGAGAAAAAAGAGAGAAAGATCCAAAGTAGACTGAGTAAATATAGTAAATTAAAATATCATATAACTTGAAATTCTTTCAAAATTGTACATAGCATTTATTTACTCTTATTGTATATGAATTCAGAACATGATGATTGCATTGAGTTATAACAAATTAATGCAAATATTTCATTATTAGAGTAGATGCACTGATGGTTCTGATGTGAATCTTTGATACCTCTACCTCAGATCTAGAATATTATTTTAGTAATAAGCAAAATTAATATTAACCTTTTTATTTTTAAAATGTTATTTCACTTACTAAAGCAATAAATTATTAATGTATTATTTACAGACATTCAGGTACAGGTAAAGAGTGAGGAAAGTGCAGGCTATTGCATAAGACCCTTTCACAAGTATTAAAAATGTAGGACATTAGAAGAAATTTAGGAAATGAACATTTCAAATGTAAAAATTCTCTGTCTTCTAATTTCTTTGCTTAGTCTGAACTGGATAGCATTAGATGTCTGCGATGTGTGT
>NW_016813555.1:48609-52071 GCF_001698545.2 Rhinopithecus bieti | reverse complement strand
ACTCCAGTCTGGGCAACAAGAGCAAAACTCCGTCTAAAAAAAAAAAAAAAAAAAAAAAAAATCTCTTTGCTACTTTGCTATCTCTTCCTTTGAATTAAACATTTTCATAGTTCAAATATGAGAGAAGTGTATTGTACATATCCACCAGGAACTTGACCGGGAATTTTACACACAAATTTGAACCACCGCATTAGATAAAAGAATGAAGGTTGCCCATAACAATTGGAGAGGTGATAATGGTTGCTCAGTGTCTCCACCTAAATCACATCTGGAATTGTAATCCCTATAATCCCCACATGTCGAGGGTGGGACCTGGGGGGAGGTGACTAGATCATGAGGGTGGTTCCCCAACACTGTTCTCATGATAGTGATGACAGTGAGTGAGTTCTGATGAGATCTGATGGTTTTATATTAGGCTCTTCCCCTTTCATTTGTTTTATGTAATAAATTTAGGTTTATCTCTATATGTTTCCTGTGCAAAGAGAAATACTAGATGATGATGTGACTATATTAATTTTGATGGGGACATTCGCCTTAAATTGTAAAGCAAATCTGTTTTTCACACATGAACATAATGCACATCCTTGGATATATAAGAGTTTAAACAGTATGATACTCATACAGCATTCTGAATAAAAGTGCTACTTGAAAATATATTGGAATTGAGAAAGTAATGAAGAAAAATTAAGAAATCAACAATGACAACAAAACATGCCATGCTCATGGATTGAATGAATCAATATCATTGAGATGGTTATACTGTCCAAAACACTTTATAGGTTCTACACTATTCCTATTAAACTACCAAAGACATTTTTCACAACATTAAATAAAAAATTATTCTAAAATTCATATAGAACTAAAAAAAAACCTAAATACCCAAAGCAATCTGAAACAACAAGAATAAAGCCAAAAGTATCAGACTACCTGACTCCAAACTATTAATATACTGTAAAACTATAGTAACCAAAACAGCATGGTACTGGTACAAAAACAAACACATTGACCAATGGAAAAGAATAGAAAACTCAAACATAAAGGCACACTCCTATAACCATCTGATCTTGGACAAGGCATACAAATCAAAGCAATGGGGAAAGCACTTCCTATTCAATAAATGATGTTGGGATAACTAGTTAGCCATACGCAGATGAATGAAACTGGACCCCTACCTTTCACCATACATAAAAATTAACTTGAGATGGATTAAATATTTAAATATAGTATCTAGGAATATAAAAGTCCTAGAAGAAAACCTAGGCAATACCCTTTTCAAAATTGGCCTTGGCAAAGATTCTTTTACTAAATCCCCAAAAGCAATTGCAACAAAACCAAATATTAACAAGTGCAACCTAATTAAACTAAAGAGCTTCTGTACAACAAAATAAATTATCAACAGAGTAAACAGACAACCTACAGAATGGGAGAAAACTTTTGTAAACTATGCATCCAACAAAGGTCTAATGTCCAGAATCTATAAGGAATTTAAATAAATTGAGAAGCAACAAGAAACCAACCCCAGTAAAAAATGGGCAAGAGAAAGGAATAGACACTTCTCAAAAGAAGACATAAAAGTGGCCAACAAACATATGAAAAAATGTTTAACATCACTAATCATCAGAGAAATGCAAATCAAATATACAATAAAATACCACCTCACATCAGTCTGAATGACTATTATTAAAAAGTCAAAAAATAACAGATGCTGGTGAGGTTGCAGAGAAAAGGAAATGCTTATGCACTGTTGATGGGAATGTAAATTAGTTCAGCCATTGTGGAAAGCAGTTTGGAGATTTCTCAAATAACTTTAAAATAGAGCTACCATTTGACTATTACTGGGTATATACCTATAGGAAAATAAAGCATTCTATCAAAAAGACACATGCACTTGCATGCTCATTGCCCTGCTAATCACAATAGCAAAGACATGAAATCAATCTGGGTGCTCATCAAATGTGAATAGGATAAAGAAAATGTGACATATACACACCATGGAATACTATGTAGCTATACAAATAATAAAATCATTTCCTTTAAAGCCATCCGGATGTATCTGCAGGCCATAATCCTAAATAAATCAATTCAGGAACAGAAAACAAAATACCGCATCTTCTCATTTATAACTGAGGGCTAAACATCGGGCACACATGGACATAAATGTGGGCAAAATAGACACTGTGGACAACTAGAACGGGGAGTTACGTAGAAAGGCTTGAGTTGAAAAACTACCTGTTGGGTATTATGCTCACTTCTAGGTGATGGAGTCTGTTCCCCAAACCTTAGCATCATGCAATATACCCCTGTAACAAATCTGCACATGTACCACCTATATCTAAAATAAAAGTTGAAAATTTAAACAATGACACACTCATGACATAATGGAACAGGCACTGGGAACTAAGACCAGTTAAATATAGAATGGTCTAAATAACTGTTGAAAATGTAGATATAAAACATGTTTAAATAGAAATCATTATTCTTGAAAGTTAATGTACCAGTAAAGCATAATTTTAAAACTGCATGACACCGAAATCAACTCATAAAACTATATAATCAAGAGCAAAAAAGAAGCCAGGTTCTTGTCATATTATTTCATCCTGTCTTGCTTTAGTATCTGTTCCTGGACTTTTCAATAATATGATTCAGTTGATTCTCATTTCTTTCTTTAGGATATTTAAATTAGATATATATCTCTTACAACAAGAAGTACTCTTATCATGGTATAAAAAAGTAATTTTAAACATTAATATACCATGCTTTTTCACTAAAAAGATTGTAAAACATTTAAGAAATAAGATCTCATAATAATGAATACCAAGGGAACATGTTTTTTATGGAGTACTACTTGGAATGTACATCTTTAGACCCACTCAAGAAAGCAATTTGGAAACATCTAGTAAAATTAAAACTACATATACATTTGACCAAGCAGTTTCATTGTAGTTCAGCTTAAAACAAAATGAAATTTGAAAAACAAAACCAGTAGTTGAAGATATATGTACTAAAATGTTCATCACAATATTGCTTATAGTGATTGAAACAGCTACCACTAAGAATTTATAATAGAATAAACTATGGTAAAGTCAAACTATAGGACAAAAAGCAGCTATGAATCATTATGATTAAAAACCGGATCTACTAACCCAGAAGAATGCCCACAATATCCTATTAAAATAACTTAAAAAGTTGGAAAATAAAACAGGTACTGTGATTATCATTTGTATTAAGAAAAGCAAGCAAAATTTTAAAACAGACTATATTGCAATCAGCTGACAAAGGACTGAAATTTTCTGCAGCATAATTCCATAATCATTTTTGCCAGTGCGGAGAAAAGATCCTGAAAGTTAATTTTTCACATGTGCTTTATTGCAATATTTCTCCTATATATTACAATGTCAAATGTGGAATTGACAATATTCAGTGGAGAGAGAACAGAAGCCACAAAAAATTTCTAAAGAAATA
>NW_016813555.1:43126-48043 GCF_001698545.2 Rhinopithecus bieti | reverse complement strand
AAAAAAAAAAAAAAGAAACCAAATTAAAATTACATTTAATCAGTGATAATAATTTGACCTACCGAATTATTACAATACTCAATGGCACATAGTGCAAAATAGAATGAGATTTTTATTTTTTAGATAATTAAAAGTTAAATTAAAGTGATAATATCTCTATTCTTTTAAACTATTAATAGTATTTCATAATTCAGAACAAAGCATCTTTAAGAGAAAGCATCATAGTTTTTATAGGTGTGTTTACTTTTACTTGGGGACCTACTGTAAAATGGCTTTTACTTTGTTCTATGATTTGGATAATAATGGAAAGAAATAGAAAAATTACAGTTATTTCACTCTGCTATGTAATATAACCTTTCTCTTCAGAAGAGCAAATTAATTATTTTTGTAAATCTTATGAATTCACGTAATGGTTTTCTGATGCATAAATATATATGCACACCATTTACTTTACGTTAAACCATTAAATTGAAACTTTAAAATTGCAATGATGATAAGAGTCGAAACTAATAGAAATTTGGTTTCATGTTGGCAGATGAAGCTTCCTGGAAAAATCTACTCTGTACACCCGTCATATAAAGTTGAGCAAATGGGAAATAATTGCTTAAAGGCAACCTCCATAAGTAACAATCAACAATCCAACCTCTAGGTAGTTGAGAGTAATAGTAAGATATTAAATACTGGCTTGCCGAGTGTATATATTGAGTACATATATTATGATAAGCAGAAGGGTTTACCAAACACATTCACACTCATTGACATTTTATTCTCACAATAAATCTGAGAGTAAAGTATTATTTCTTCATGTTTTTGGTAAGGAAACTGAGTCTCAGAGGAAATGAATGAAGTTTGTGGAGAAGGTAATTTGCTAAGTGATAAAGGCAGAACTGTACTTGGGGTATACGTGGCTCCACAGCCCATGATCATTCTACTCCATCTTTAAATGCAAAGTTAATACACGACCAACGTAAATTTTGTTAATTAAAAATAAAAAACATTAAAAGTTTAAGTTTTGAATGGTTGTTGAACTTCCTATAAAAGTTTGGAAGAATAGATATTTAAAACAATTTATTCTTCACAAGTGTATCTAGGGGTAATCCTACTTAAAATGAGATGTACTAGCAAATTTAGAAGTATGACAGAAGTAATTATATCATGTTAATGTATTCACATAGTAGGGAGAGAATCAAAATTCAGTTAACTGAAACTAAACTGATTTGAACCTGTGGTAGGCAGAATTCTAAGATTGCTCTCAAGATTCTCACTTACTGGTGTATACATCAGGTATAATTCCCTATACTTGCATGTGGGTGAAACCTGTGACTATGATAGGATAGTCTGTCTTTTGATTAGATGACATTATGTGGTCAGTGGTGGTTGAAGATCACTCCTGTAAGTAGGTTACAATTATATGAGGCTCTTTTCTGGCAAATCAGAGAGGAGAATATGTTAGAGGGATGTTGTTCTGCTAGCCAGTAAGAAAGCAAACAGCATTGTTGTAAATAGCATGGCTTATAGGGATTATGTGACAAGAAAATGCAGTGATCTCTAAGAGCTAAAAGACCAATAGTTACCAAAAAATAGCCACAATCAACTAATGTGAGCCAACAACCACTGGGAGAGAACCTAAGCTTCAGGTAAGAACACAGCCCTAGCCAATACCTTGTTTTCAGCCTGGTGAAACCTGAGTAAAAGGACCTAGCCATATGAGGCATGGATTCTTGATCCATGGAAACAGTCATGTTGTTGTAAACCACTAACTGCATGGTAATTTGTCACAAAAGCAATGGAAAACAAATACAAGTCCCTTGACTAGTCATTCAATTTTTACTTTGCATTCCAATTTGCAGATGAGCAAAGTGTGATCAGAAAGCCTAGTAAGGCCATACTTCTAGGACCTTGCTTTATATATCAACGTGATTAAATAATGTTTCAGTTATATTTCCATTGAGGTCAACGATTAAATTTATTTAGAAATATGACATCCTAAGATTTTTATGTAGAAAGCATTGGGGTTATTCAAGGGTTGAGAAAGAGAATATCAAAATGTTGACAAACATTCTAATTAAGAGTTTAAAGTGTCTTAATTAGGTCAAATAATAATAAATTTGATCAAGCAAATCAACTTAAAGCTCAGTTAACAAAGCATTTAATTGTAATTATTTTGTCAACTAAGTATAGCTCTCCCAAAATATAAGTCCTTAGGTATAACTTAGAAAATATTAGGACTAAGAACTTTAGTGTGGATAAAATAGTTTTGGCATTTACCCCATACACATCTTCCATAGAAAGGAGAAAGTCTATAAAAGTCTAATCAATATTCAAATGTCACATTACATTATTCACTACTCATCTAACCCAAGTCCTTTTTCAATGGGCCTAAAGAAAAGTGATTCGGTAATGTGACTTTCACAATTCAAAAACATAAGAAAGACCGTCTTTAAAACAATTAGCACAACTACTTTAAAATAAGCAATGAAAGATGCCAAAACTGTTTTTTGTAGCTTAGCATAGCTTCTCTCTTTAGTTTTTATTTTCATGTAAATTTAAATTTATTGCATCTTCACTACTGTACAAAATAAAAAATAACTATTATGCTTTTCTCCTAGTGTCACACATTTATATAGTATAATGAACATTAGATAATTTTTTATCACATAAATATGCATACATAGCAAATACTCAACTTCAAGTATTGTAACAAAAATGCCAAATAGATTTCTATATTATTTGTAATGGTGTGATTCTAATTTGTAAAGAAAAAATATGTCTTTATGCTTTTAAATTTTGTAAATGAGAAGGACCCTGAACCAATGAAAATCACATTGTGGAATCTCATTCATCATATGTTATAACTACTGAAGCACATACAAGATCGTTGTGAAATATTTTCTTCATCTAGCCTTGGTTCAAATAATATGAGATAAATAAATGAAAAAGGTTACAAAGATTGAGTACTTGACTAATAAATAATATGTTTTAATATAATTTATGATATATAGACTATTATTAATAAAAACTATTAATAATGCTAAATACATGAAATTTGATTTTATTATAACATAGTCTTAATTGAATAAATTCACTTCTCACAATTTTATTATTAATTAACCAGAAACCATAGATGCATATTTGTCTTTACACAATATATAGAGGAAATGTTTCCTTTTTAATTACCATATATGTAGATTACATTGACTTTCATTTATAATTTTAAAAAGTGAAACAACTTTCATTTATACCAGGTAAGAGATGATATTCAAAAGAATATAAATCTTATAAATCAAGATAAAGCTTGCTCTTAGTTTAATTTTAGAGCATCTGCCCTGTTTACAACCTCAAGTGTTGTAAGAAAAGTAGAGAAGTTATTAAAACAAGACAAAGCTAACAAAATCAAATGATCGGCAATCCATTCAGTTTTGAAAGTTGAGTGCTTATATCCCAAGGTAATAGATTTGTTATTTTAATGGTTATGAATATAAAATACATGTATGTTTTAAAACATAGACGTACATAAACAATGAAATGTGTTTGCATTTCTCTTTCCAACTCTAGTTTCTAGCCTTGTACAAAAGAGGTAAATGTTTTCAACATTTTCTTGCTGATTTTCCAGGATATATGTATGTGCCCAAAATTTATGCAAGCATCCATGCAGAGTGGTATGCATTTTTATTTATGATAGCTGAAAAGTAGAACAAACTGAAATGTTTATGAACAGGTGGTTTAGCCATGCAATAAAATATAATTCAGTAATAAAAAAGGAATGAAGTGTTGATACATACAACAACAGGGATGAATCACATGAAACTATACAATACCATTGAATGGCGACATGTTTTTTTAAACAGCTGCATAATGTCCCCATGTGTAAAAATAATATTATTTTGTTAGTACTAATGTACATTTACATAGTTTCTAGTCTTGTTTTTACTATTACAGACGTTTCTGTGATTAACATCATTCTATACATTTGTTTATACATATATAAAAGAGTATATCTAAAAAAATGTAGCACTCAGATTTCTTGGTTAAAATATGAGCTCATTTTAAGTTTTCATATATAGTATAAAATGTTCCTTGAAATAATTGAACTAGTTTACAACTAAATTGTGTGTTTAATTATCTTTGTGTATGTTTAAAATGTTTTAGGTAGCAGAGCCATAAAATGACCTAAGAATACAGCAGTGGACATACAAGGAAGGTGACTGTCTGCCCTTAGAGTGCATTTGTTATATAGTAAGGTGCACAAGCTGACAAATTATCCAATAAATCAAAAGATTTCAGGTAGTAAAGCAAATAAGACAGGGTGAGCTGACAGAGAATGATAAGGGGGCAGGGGAAGTTAGATTAGGTGACATTTTTGCTGAGACTCCAATAACAAGAAATGACTAGCCTGTTGAAGATATGGGGACAGAGAATTCCAGGCAGAAAGAATAAAGGTAAGGCATGAGCTGTATCGGTATGTTTGATAAATAAGAAAAAGAAAGAAAAATAAAAGACTATTGTAAATAAAATATAATGCATATGAGGATGAGTGAATACAAGTGAGGTCTTAGAGGTTGGCGGTGAATAGAACGTGATAAAATAATAAGAAACTGTATTTTTTCTGAGCACAATGGGAAGACATTGGGATTTGGAAAATGAGAAATCACCAGACGTGTTTATTTCAGGAAAATTCCTGTGGCTAATGATTACAGAACTAATTTTCAGAGGGTGAAAGCAGAATCAAGAAATCTACCTAAAATATTTTTACAGTATTCCACTTAAGATAATATAATAACTTATAGACCGGGCGCGGTGGCTCAAGCCTGTAATCCCAGCACTTTGGGAGGCCAAGACGGGCGGATCATGAGGTCAGGAGATGGAGACCATCCTGGCTAACACGGTGAAACCCCGTCTCTACTAAAAACTACAAAA
>NW_016813555.1:26704-39496 GCF_001698545.2 Rhinopithecus bieti | reverse complement strand
ACAGAGTCTTACTCTGTCACCTAGGCTGGAGTGCAGTGGCAAGATCTCGGCTCACTGCAACCTCTGCCTCCCAGGTTCAAGTGATTCTTCTTTCTCAGCCTCTCATCTTAAAGGGCATTCTTTATTTCTTCAAATTATGTTTTATGTAAAATGTTTTAGTAACCATGGCATAATATAAAGATACATTTAGAAATGCTAATTGCAGAATACATTTTTTTTTTTTCCCAGAAGAAATGTATCTAAAAATAAGTTCTTTTGAACAACTTTCATGCTGGTTTGGAAGTAATTGGTGCATTTGCAATTATTATTTCATACTTGTTTTATACTGTTATCAGAGGATATTAAGGACTAGGATGCTGAGAATAAAAATAAAACAAAAAAGGCTTAATCAAAGACAATAGCTGATGTATTACCTTTTCTTTACAATGATTTTTCCTATACATAATCAATTACTTGTTGACTAATCAAAGGCACATCTGAAACAGATTTACAGGTTACAAACCCAATGGCTAAGGAATTCCATGGTAGTTGAGGCAGTATAGCACAGGGTAGACGACAAGGTTATCAATACATCCTAAAATAAGTGTTTGAAACTCAAGTAGTAGTTTCATATATGAACTGGAAAAAGTTGAAGATGTACATTAATTTTTCATGTTGCTATATTAAGTATGCATTTTAAAATAATGCAAATAGTCACTAAAAGAACACTACCAAAACCAAATGTGTAGTAAGGCATAGAAAAACTATAGATCCAGAAACATTTAAGAAAGATAAATAAATTAGAAAATAGCACAAACAGAAAAGACAAAATAAGTCATAATATATAATCTTAATAATAAATATAAATGAATCAATGCTCTAGATACAAAAAATATTTGCTACAAGATATACAAAATTTTGTACAAACATGTTTACACCACTAATGTTGGGTTTGGTTTGTTTTTGCCTTTCTATTTCCTTGAAGTACATAATCAAGTTATTTATTTGACATCTTTCCATTGTTTTGATGTGTTTTTTGTTGTTGTTATTTGTTCGTTTTGTTTTGTTTTTGCTATAAACTTCACCTTTAGTGCTGCTTTTACTTAGCACATAGCGTTTGGTATGTTTGAGCTTCTATCTTACTTGTTTAAAAAACTTTTACATTTTTATTTTTAATTTCTTCATTGTCCCATTGGTCATTCAGCAGCACATTAAGTTCCATGTATCTGTACAGTTTCCAGAGCTCTGCTTGCTATAGATTTCATAGCTTTATTCTGCTGTGGTTAGAAAACATACTTGATATGATTTTGATTTTTTGAATTTTTGAGACATTTTTTGTGGCTGAACTAAGGTCTATCCTGGGAAATAGTCCACGTGCTGATGAGAAAAAACATGTGTATGCTGTAGCTGTTGAATACAGTGTTCTAAAGTGTTCTGTTAGCTCAACTTGTTCTAGGGTATAGAGTAGTTTAACTGTGATGTTTCTTTGTTGATTTTCTGCCTAAATGATCTGTCCATTGCTAAAAGTAAGGTGTTGAAGTCTTCTGTTATTATTGTGCTGCAGTATCGCTCTCCATTTAGATCTAACAATATTTGCTTTATATATTCTAGTGCTCCAGTGTTAAGTACATATATATTTACTATTGTTATGTTCTCTTTCTGAATTGACACTTTTATCATTATATAATGACTCTTTTGTCTCTTATTACAGTTTTAGACCAAGTCCATTTTATGTTACATAAGCATAGCTACTCCTGCTCCTAAATGGTTTCTATTTGGATGGCATATCCTTTTCCATCCCTTAACTTTTATTTTATGTGTGTCTTTATAGGTGAAGTGATTTTCTTGTAGAAAGCATCTTGTTGAGTCTTGTTTTTTAATCAAAATCAGCCCCATTATGTCTTTAATTGAATAATTTATTCCATTTACATTCAATATTATTATTAAATGTTAGCAACTTACTACTGTCATTTTGTTACTTGTTTTTTAGTTGTTTAGTGACTCCTCTCTTTTATTACTCCTTTTCTACTAACTTTCTTTGAGGTTATGTAATTTTCTCTAGTCTACCAGAGAAAAGCATTCTAATGTTTTGATTCATTGTTTATTTTTTATTTGTAGTGTGTCTACTACAGGCTTTCCCCTTGTGGTTACATGAAGCTTATAAAATCCTAGAGCTATAAAAGTTATTTATAACTTAATAGCAACTTAACTTTTATTACAACAAAATAAATGAACCAACAAAAAACCCTGTAAACATTAACTTCCTTTGCCCCCCACATTTTGAATTTTTGATGTCAAAATTTACATGTTTATATTGTCTCTCTAAACAAATTGTTGTAGTTATCATTTTAATAGTTTTTTCTTTAATTTTCTTATTGAAGATATAAATGGGTTACACACGATGATGACAATATTTGTGTAGTAATCACTTTAACATACTTCTAAGTTTGAAGAACTTTCTTTAGCATTTCTTATGAGACACGTCTGGTATTAATAAATTCCCTCAGCTTTTGTTTGTCTGGGGAAGTTGTCCTGTCTACTTCACTTCTAAAGAACAGCTTGTCTGGATTCAGCATTTTTTTATTACAATATTTTTTCTTCAGTACTATTAATATATTGCCCCTCTCCCTCCTGGCCTGTAAGTTTTCTGCTAAGAAGTCTTCTTCTAGGAGTATTGAATCTCCCTTATGTGTTTTTTTTCCCCCTTTTTTCTCACTTCTTGCAGGATTCTCTTTGTCTTTGACCTTTGAGAGTTTATTATAATATATATTGGGGTATTGTTATTTGAGTTGAATATGAATGGTGACCTTTGACATTCCAGTACCTGCATATTTAGATACATGAAAACTAAATAACTTGCCTCTTAATTGTTTCTAGGTAAAGAATGAAATTAAGTCATAGATCAAAAAATTATTTGAAACAAATAAAATAGACACACAATAAACAAAAATCTCTGAGATATGGCCAAAGCAATGTTAAAAGGAACATTTATAGTGCTAAATGCCTACATGAAGAAGTTAGAAAACTCTCAAATTAACAAACCAATGTCACACATAAAGGAACTAGAAAATCAAAGACGAACTAAACTCAAAACTATCATAAAAAAGAAATAGTTAAAATCAGAGGAGAACTACATGAAATTCAGACCAAAGAAACCATACAAATTATAAATAAAAGTAAAAGTTAGTTTTCTGAAAGAATAAACCACATTGATAGACCACTAGGTAGATTGTAAGAGAAATAAAAGAGAATCCAGATAAGTAAAATGAGAAATGACAAAGATGGCATTATAAGTCTTCTCACAGAAACAGAACAGATTTTCAGACACTTCCATGAACACTTCTATATGTACAAAATAGAAAATCCAAATGAAATGGGTAAATTCCTAGAGACACATAACCTGCAATATTGACCCAGAAAAAAAATGAAACACTAAATAGGCCAATAATGAGTTATGAAATTGAATTTGTAATAAGAAAACTACCCACCAACAAAAGCCCTGGGCCAGAGGGATTCATAATCTATCTCTGCCACATGTACAAAGAAGAGGTGATACCAATCACAAAGAAATTATTCCAAAAGATTGACCAGGAAGCATTTCTCCCTGACTAATTAATGAAACCAGTATCATCCTGATAACAAAATCTGGCAATGACACAATAAAGGAATTAAAACTAAAGACAATAAGCTTCTGGTTTTATTTCTTTGCTGTTGTCTGAACAAAGAAATGAAAGTCCCCCCCCCCACCAAAAAAAAAACATTGACAAACAGAATCCAGCAGCAGATCAAAAAGATAATTCATAAAAAATGCGGGGCTTTGTTTCTGAAATACAAAGATGACTGAATATACACAAATCAATGAATATTATTTACCAAATAAACTGAATTAATCAAAAAAACTGTATAAAATCTAAATAGATGAAGAAAAAGCATTTGATAAAATCATGTATCTCTTCATGACAAAATTCCTAAAAAAGTCTATGCATTGAAATACTAGAACTCAAAATATTAAGAGCCATTTATGAGAAAATCCAACGTCAACATCATCTTGAGGAGGCAAAAGTTGAAAGCATCGCCCCTGAAAACTGGAACAACACTAGGATATTCACTCTCACCACTCCTATTCAACATAGTACTGGAAGTCCAAGTCAGAACAATAAGGCAAGATAAAGAAATAAAATGCATCTAAATAGGAAAAAAGAAAGGTAAATTATCTCTGGTCACTGAGGTTATGCTTCTCTACCTAGAAAATTCTGAAGATTGCTCCAAAGACTCCTAGATTAGATAGATGATTTTAGTAAAGTTTCAGGATACAAAATCAATGTACAAAAGTCAGTAGCATTTCTATACACCAATAACATTCAATGTGAGAACCACATCAGAAATGCAGTTTCATTTACAAAAACTACAAAAAATACCTACGAATATATCTAACCAAGTAGTTGATGTCTTTTTCTTTCTTTCTTTTTTTTTTTTTTTTTTTTTTTGGAGGGGGAGTCTCGCTCTGTTTCCCAGGCTGGGGTGCAGTGGTGCAATCTTGGCTCACTGAAAGCTCCACCTCCCAGGTTCATGCCATTCTCCTGCCTCAGCCTCCCAAGTAGCTAGGACTACAGGTGCCTGCCACCACACCCAGCTTATTATTTTATTTTATTTTATTTTATTTTATTTTATTTTGTATTTTTAGTAGAGGCACGGTTTCACCATGTTAGCCAGGATGATCTCGATTTCCTGACTTCGTGATCCATCTGCCTCAGCCTCCCAAAGTGCTGGGATTACAGTCATGAGTCACCCTGCCCGGCCAGTAGTTGATAGATTTCTATAAAGACAACTACAAAAGAAAGATGAAAGAAATTACAGATGACACAAACAGAAGGAAGACAATTCCATGCTCATAAATTGAGAGAATCAATATCATCAAAATCCATATACTATCCAAAGACATATACAAATTCAACACTATTCTTATCAAATTACCAACATAATGTTTACAGAATTAAAAAATAATTATATAATTTATATGAAACCAAAAAAGAGACTAAATAGCCAAAGCAATCTTACACAAAAGAATAAAGCAAGACACATCATGTAATCTCACTTCAAACTTTATTAAAGCATGATTAGTTTGTTCTCATGCTGCTATAAAGAATTGCCTGAGACTGGCTAGTTTATAAAGAAAAGAGGTTTAGTTGACTCACAGTTTCGCAGGGCTGGGGAGGCCTCAGAAAACTTATCATTATGGAGTAAAGGGAAGCAAACATGCCCTTCTTCACATGGTAGCAGGAAGGTGAAGTGCCAAGCAAAAGACGAAAAGCCACTTACAAAACCATCAGCTCTTGTGAGAACTTACTACCACGAGAACAGCATGGAGGTAACCACTCCATGATTCAATTACCTCCCACCAGGTCCCTCCCATGACACATGGCCATGTGGGGATTATGGGAATTACAATTCAAGATGAGATTTCTGTGGGGACACAGCCAAATCATATCACAAGGCTACAGAGAAACAAAAGCAAAAACAAAAACAAAACAAAACAAAACAAAAAAACAAACAAGCATGGCACTGTTACAAAAATGGACATACAGACCAATGGAACAGAACAGAGAACCCAGAAACAAAGCCACATACCTACACCCAACTGATCTTCAAAAAAAAAAAAATGAGAAAATAAACACGGGGATAGGAGACCTCATTCAATAAGTGGTACTGGGAAATTGACTAGCTTCATGCAGAAAAATTAAACTGGATCCACATTTTGCTATGGAAGCAAAAATTGACAAACGGTATCCAATTAAACTAAAGAGTTTCTGCATAGCAAAACAAACTATCCACACAGTCAACACATAACCTACAGAATGGTAGAAAATATTTGCAAACTATTCATTTAGCAAAGGACTAATGTCCTAAATTCACAAGAAACTTAAACATAACAAGAAATAAAACAGATAGCCCCATGAAAAAGTGAGCAAAGGATATGAGAAGATGCTTCTCATAAAAAGACATACTAGTGGCTTATAAGTACATTGGGAAAAAAGCTCAACATCACTAATAATTGAAGAAATGGAAATTAAACTCACAATGAGATAACAACTCATGCCAGTCAGAATAACTATTATTAAAAAGTCAAAAAATAATAGATATTGTCAGGGGTGCAGGGAACACATAATGCATCTGGAATTGGATCCTTACGATGGGTTCTTGGTCTGGCTGACTTCAAGAATGAAGTCGTGGACCCTCGTGGTGAGTGCTACAGTTCTTAAAGATGGCGTGTCCGGAGTTTGGTCCTTCAGATGTTCAGATGTATCCAGAAGGTCTTCCTTCTGGTGGGTCTGTAGTCTTGCTGACTTCAGGAGTGAAGCCGCAGACCCTTGCAGTAAGTGTTACAGCTCATAAAGGTAGTGCAGACCCAAAGAGTGAGCAGCACCAAGATTTACTGTGAAGAGGAAAAGAACAAAGCTTCCACAGGGTTGAAGTTGCCACTGCTGACGCAGGTGGCCAGCTTTTATTCCCTTATTTGGCCCCACCCACATTCTACTGATTGGTCCATTTTAAAGAGCACTGATTGGTCCATTTCATAGAGTGCTGATTGGTGTGTTTTTACAGAGTGCTGATGGGCGCATTTACAAGCCTTTAGCTAGACATAGAGCACTGATTGGTGCATTTTTACAGAGTGCTGATTGGTGCATTTACAATCCTTTAGCTACACAGAACAGTTCTCCTAGTCCCCGCCCAACCCAGAAGCCCAGCTGGCTTCACCTCTCAATAATAGTATTTGTGGGAAGGTAAATTATTTCTGCCCCATGACAAGCAGTTTGGAGATTCCTCAGTGAATAAAAAGCAGAACCACAATTCCACCCAGCAGTCTCATCACTAAATTTAGAGCCAAGAAAATAGATAAGCTATCAAAAATACACCTGCACTTTCATGTTTATTGCAGCACTGCCCACAATAACAAAGTCATGGAATCAATCTAGGTTCCATCAACATTCCATCAAATTAACAAAATGCAGTACACATACACCATGGAATACTATGCAGCCAAAAAAATAAATAAATAAATGATGAAAGCATGTTCTTTGCAGCAATATAGATGCAGCTGGAGCCCATTATCTTAAGGGAACTAAAACAGAAATAGAAAATTAAATACCACATGTTCTTACTTAGATGTGGGAGCTAAACAATGGGTACACATGGACATAAAGATGAAAACAATAGACACAGGGGACTTCAAAGCAGGGAGACAGGGAGGGGATGCAAGGGTTGAAAAACTCCTTATTGGCTACTATGTTCACTATTTGACAGGTTGAAGAGAAGACCAAACCTCAGCATTGCAGAATATATCAATGTAACAAACTTGTACCCATGAATTTGAAATAAAAAAGAAAATCAATATAATTCACATGAAAATACCAATGGCTTTCTTCACATAAAATATATATATATATATAGTGAAACTTTTATGCGACCACAGAGACCAAAAAGCAACAGCGGTTAGAGACAAAAACTAGAGGAATCACACAACCTGATTTCAAATTATACAATAAAGTTATATTAACTGAAACAGCATGGTGCTAGCATAAGGAAAAGCATGAGCAATGGAATAGAATCGGACGATGTAAATAGAATAGGTAACACAGATACAGATCAATGCTTTTACAACTCTCTAATTTTCCATAGAGGTGCCAAAACTGTGCAATGTGGAAAAGATAGCCTCTTTAATAAATGGTGCTGGGGAGACTGGATATTCATATACTTAATAATAAAACTGGATTTCTCATCTGTTACCATATACAAACATCAAGTCAAAATGGATTAACAACTTACATGTTTAGCCAGGCATGGTGGCCCACACCTGTAGTCTCAGCTACTTGAGAGGCTGAGGCAGGAGAACTGCTTGAACTCAGGAGGGGGAGGTTGCAGCGAGCCGAGATCATGCCACTGCACTCCAGCCTGGGCCACAGAGCAAGGCTCCACCTCTAAACAAACAAACAAACAAAGAAAAACTTAAATGGAACACCTGAAACTAAGAAACTACTTAAGGAAAATTTTGGGAAAACACTTCAGGACATTGATCTGGGCAAAAGTTTTTGGGTGAGGCCTACAAGAACAGACAACAAAATCCAAAATCAGAAATAGACAAATGAGATTGCATCAAGCTTAAAAGTTTCTGCAAAGTAAAGGAAACTTTCAACAAAGTGAGGACAAAACCTTCAGAATGCAAGAAAATATTTATAAACGATCTATTCCACAAGGGATTAATAACTAGAATATAAAAAGAACTCACACAACTGAATAACGTAAAAGAAATAATCCAATTCATAAAATGTGCAAAAAGCCTAAACAGACATTTCTCAGAAGAAGACACACAAATACCTAACAGGTATATTTTAAAAGCTCTACATCACTAATCATCAAGGAAATGCAAATCAAAAACCACAATGAGATATTGTCTAACTTAATTTAAAATGGTTATTATTAGAAAGACAAAAATATAACAAGTGCTGATGAGGATGCCTAAATAGGGAAACATTCATACACTGTTACTGGGAAGGTAAAGTATAAGAGTAAATCCAGAAGATGGCCAAATAGGAATAGCTCCGGTCTGCAGCGTTCAGTGAGATCAATGCAGAAGGCATGTGATTTCTGCATTTCCAACTGAGGTACCTGGCTCATCTCATTGGGACTGGGTAGACAGTGGGTGCAGGTCACGGAGGTTGAGCCAAAGCAGGGTGGGGCATTGCCTCACTTGGGAAGTGCAAGGGATCAGGGAACTCCTTCCCCTAGCCAAGGGAAGTTGTGAGGGACTGTGCCATGAAAAACAGTGCACTTTGGCCCAGACACTATGTTTTTCCCACGGTCTTCACAACCCGCAGACCAGGACATTCCCTCGGGTGCCTATGCCACCAGGGCCCTGGGTTTCCAGCACAAAACTGGGAGGCCTTTTGGGTAGACAATGAGCAAGCTGCAGGAGTTTTTCTTTTTTTACTTTGTCATAACCCGGCGGCGCCTGGAATGCCAGTGAGACAGAATAGTTCAATCCCCTAGAAAGGGGGCTGAAGCCAGGGAGTCAAGTAGTCTAGCTCTGTGGATCCCACCCCAACAGAGCCCAGCAAACTAAGATCCACTGGCTTGAAATTCTCACTGCCAGCACAGCAGTCTGAATTTGACCTGGGATGCTCGAGCTTGGTGGGGGGAGGGGTGTTCGCCATTACTGAGGCCTGAGTAGGCAGTTTTCCCCTCACAGTGTAAACAAAGTCTCTGGGAAGCTTAAACTGGGATGAGCCCACCACAACTCAATAAAGCCGCTGTAGCCAGACTGCCTCTCTAGATTCCTCCTCTCTGGGCAGGGCATCATTGAAAGAAAGGCAGCAGCTCCAGTCAGGGGCTTATAGATAAAACTCCCATCTCCCTGGGACAGAACACCTGGGGGAAAGGGTGGCTGTGGATGCAGTTTGAGCAGATTTAAACGTTCCTGCCTGCTGGCTCTGAAGAGAGTGGCGGATCTCCCAGCACAGCACTTTAGCTCTGCTAAGGGACAGACTGCCTCCTCAGTTGGGTCCCTGACCCCTGTGCCTCCTAACTGGGAGACACCTCCCAGCAGGGGTCAACAGACACCTCATACAGGAGAGCTCCGGGTGGCATCTGGTGGGTGCTCCTCTGGAACGAAACTTCTAGAGCAAGAAACAGGCAGCAATTTTTGCTGTTCTGCAGCCTCAGCTGGTGATACACAGGCAAACAGGGTCTGGAGTGGACCTCCAGCAAACTGCAGCAGACCTGCAGCAGAGAAGCCTGACTGTTAGGAGGAAAACTAACAAACGGAAAGGGATACCATCAACATCAACCAAAAAAAGTCCACACAAAAACCCCATCTGAAGGTCACCAACATCAAAGACCAAAGGTAGATAAATCCATGAAGATGAGGAAAAACCAGAGCAAAAAGGCTGAAAATTCTCCAAACCAGAACGCCTCTTCTCCTCCAAGGGATCACAACTCTTCACCAGCAAGGGAACAAAGCTGGATGGAGAATAAGTTTGACAAATTGACAGAAGTAGGCTTCAGAAGTTGGGTAATAACCAACTCCTCGAAGCTAAAGGAACATATTCTAGTCCAATGCAAGAAAGCTAAGAACCTTGAAAGAAGGTTGCAGGAATTGCTAACTAGAATAACCAGTTTAGAAAAGAACATAAATGACCTGATGGAGCTGAAAAACACAGCACAAGAACTTTGTGAAGCATACACAAGTATCACTAGCTGAATCGACCAAGCAGAAGAAAGGATTTCAGAGATTGAAGATCAACTTGATGAAATCAAGCGTGAAGACAAGATTAGAGAAAAAAGGAATGAAAAGGAACGAACAAAGCCTCCAAGAAATATGGGGCTATGTGAAAAGACCAAACCTACATTTTAATGGTGTACCTGAAAGTGACGGGGAGAATGGAACCAAGTTGGAAAACACTCTTCAGGATATTATCCAGGAGAACTTCCCCAACCTAGCAAGACAGGCCAACATGCAAATCAGGAAATACAGAGAATATCATAAAGATATTCCTCGAAAAGAGCAACCCCAAGACACATAATCATCAGCTTCACCAAGGTTGAAATGAAGAAAAAATGTTAAGGGCAGCTTCCCTTACCCACAAAGGGAAGCCCTTCAGACTAATAGTGGATTTCTCTGCAGAAACCCTATAAGCTAGAAGAGACTGGGGGACAATAGTCAACATTCTTAAAGAATTTTCAACTCAGGATTTCATATTCCACCAAATTAAGCTTCATAAGTGAAGGAGAAGTAGAATCCTTTACAGTCAAGCAAATGCTGAGAGAAAACTGGCACAAGACAAGGATGCCCTCTCTCACCACTCCTATTCAACATATATTGGAAGTTCTCACCAGGGTAATCAGGCAAGAGAAAGAAATAAAGCGTAATCGAATAGGAAGAGAGGAAGTCAAATTATCTCTGTTTGCAGATGACATGATTGTATATTTAGAAAACCCCATGGTCACAGCCCCAAATCTCCTTAAGCTGATAAGCAACTTCAGCAAAGTCTCAGGATACAAAATCAATGTGCAAAAACCACAAACATTACTATACACCAATAATAGACAGAGAGTCAAATCATGAGTGAACTCCCATTCACAATTACTACAGAGAATAAAATACCTAGGAATGCAATTTACAAGGGATGCAAAGGACCTCTTCAAGGAGAACTACAAACCACTGCTCAAGGAAATAAGAGAGGACACAAACAAATGGAAAAACATTTCATGCTCATGGATAGGAAGAATCAATATCATGAAAATGGCCATACTGCCTAATTTATAGATTGAATGCTATCCCCATCAAGCTACCACTGACTTTCTTCACAGAATTAGAAAAAACTACTTTAAGTTTCATATCTAATAATAAATTATCTAATAATCCTACTGCTGGGTATATATTCAAAAGAAGGAAATGAGTATATTCAAGACATATTTTCTCTTTCGTGTTTATACCAGCATTATTCACAATAGCCAAGATATGAAAGTAACCTAAGAATTAGTCAATGGATAAATGGATAAAAAAAGGTGGTATTGTAGTTTTCAAAATAGCTAGAAAATTTTTAATGCTCCCAACACAAAGAAAGATAAATATTTGAGGTGATAAATATCCCAAATACCCTGATTCGGACATTACACATTGTACAAAGGTATCCAAATATTACATGCTTTCCAAAAATATTTAAAATTTTTACATATCAATAAAAAAATGTATTTACAAAGGATACCTGTGCTGGAGGTATCATGTGTGTCTTCTGGAATTATGATTCTTGCGTGTGTTCACTGGCTTTAGCTAAGTGACCATGCCATTGCCTTAGCTCTGAAAAAATTCAAATCAACATCAATTCACTCACCAGAATTGTTACAGATATTACAATTTGCCATAGACATATGCCTTGCATGCTAAGCTGACGTCTGTATAAATTATTAGCATATTATCTGTATCTAAATTAATGCTTTAGGGCAGGGGAAAAGGTTAATATAGAAACATGAGAAGGCCACCTGGTTCCTAATAAAGATCTATATCATTAATAAGATCTGTTTTATCTGGTGAAACTCGGGGCCATTAGAAGATGTGACTAATGTTAATACTGCAGATTGGCCTTATCCTGCCACCTGAAACAGTTCTGATAATAGTTTTCAAGTAAGGACATATTAGACAAAGTGCAAATAGGAATTAACATAGCATGGTTGATCTTTTGAAGAGTTTACTTACAGGGCTATACTTTGACTGTAATCTGTGAACCCGAATGCCAGAAGTTTCCTTACACTGATAAGTTTGTTTTGCCTTCCTCAAACACTAAAATCTTTTTTTTTACTTTTCGGAGTCTGAAGTTTTGATAATTGTGGCTGGCAAAGAATGCCTTCATGACTGGCTTCTATTCAAATTTGGGGGTATTGAGTTTCTGATGGACTTCCCAGGGCAGAAACATTGCACATATATTACTGCATTTTTGTTGCTGCAGAAAACACACACTCAAATGTGGACCCTCAGAGGAGGAAAAAAAAATACATGTAGAGTCTGAACATATTTACACTCCAAATTTCTCTCTTGCTGACCATTGTAACAAATTGTTTCATCAATACAACTGCCTTGGATTCCTCTGAGTCATTCTAGTGAAACAGAAAGTGTGGGGATTGGTTATGAGACCCCTGACATATGAACAAATGTAAGAATAATCACAGATTTCCTACTGAAAACTGTAAGAGCAAAACAAACAAACAAAAATTATCAAAGTCCTTTTCTGCATCTATTAAGATAACCATGTGGTTTTTGTC
>NW_016813555.1:22197-24963 GCF_001698545.2 Rhinopithecus bieti | reverse complement strand
TGAAAATGGCCATACTGCTCAAAGTAATTTATGGATTCACTGGTATTCCCATCAAACTACCATTGATATTCTTCACAGAATTAGAAAAAACTACTTTAAATTTCATATGGAATCAAAAAAGAGCCCATATAGTCAAGACAGTTCTAAGCATAAAGAACAAAGCTGGAGGCATCATGCTACCTGACATAAAACTATACTACAAGGCTACAGTAACCAAAACAGCATAATACTGACACCAAATCAGACATATAGCCCAATGGAGCAGAACACAGACCTCAGAAATAACACCATACATCTACAACCATCTGTTATTCGACAAACCCCATAAAAACAAGCAACGGGGAAGGGATCTCCTATTCAGTAAATGGTGCTGGGAAAACTGGCTAGCTATATGCAGAAAACTGAAACTGGATCCTTCCTTACACCTTATAAAAATTAACTCAAGATGGATGAAATACTTAAATGTAAAACCAAAAATGATAAAAATCCTAGAAGAAAACTTATGCAACACCATTCAGGACATAGGTATGGGCAAAGACTTGATGACTAAAACACCAAAAGCAATTGCAACAAAAGCCATAATTGACAAATGGGATCTAATTAAACTGAAGAGCGTCTGCACAGCAAAAGATACTATCATTAGAGTGAACAAGCAATCTACAGAATGGGAGAAAATGTTTGCAATCTATGCATCTGACAAAGGTCTAATATCCAGTACTTACAAGGAACTTAAACATATTTACAAGAAAAAAAACAACCGGATGAAAAAGTGGGCAAATGTCTTCTCAAAAGAAGACATTTACGTGGCCAACAAACATGTAAAAAGGCTCAACATCACTGATCATCAGAGAAATGCAAATGAAAACCACAATGAGATACCATCTCATGCCAGTCAGAATGGCGATTAAAAAGTGTGGAGAATCACCACACTTTCTTCTACAATGGTTGAACTAATTTACACTCCCAGCAACAATGTGTAAGTGTTCCTTTTTCTCCACAACCTTGTCAGCCTCTGTTGTTTTTTGACTTTTTAATAACCACCATCATGACTGCTGTGAGATGGTATCCGTTGTGGTTTAGATTTGCACTTCTTCAATAATCAGTGATGTTGAGCTTTTCTTCATGATTGTTGGCCACATATTTTTTTTTTTTTTTGTAAAATATTCATGTCCTTTGCCCAATTTTAATGGAGCTATTTGTTTTGTTGTTGTTGTTTTTTGTTTTGTTTTGTTTTGTTTTGTTTTTTTGCTGTAAATCTCTTTAGGTTTCTAACAGATGCTGGATATTAGACTTTTGTCAGATATATGGTTTGCAAATTTTTTCTCCCATTCTGTAGGCTGTTTACACTGTTGATTATTTTGCTGTGCAGAAGCTCTTTAGCTAAATTACATTCCATGTGTTAGTTTTTACTTTTGTTGCAATTGTTTTTAGCATCTTCATCATGAAATCTTTGTGCCTGCCTGTGTCCTGAATGGTATTGCCTAGGTTGTCTTCCAGGTTTTTTTATAATTTTTGGTTTTACATTTAAGTCTTTAATCCATGTTGAATTATTTTTTTTTATCTGGTGTAATTAAAAAGACCAGTTTTAATTCTCTTCATACAGCTAGCCAATTATCTCAGCATCATTTGTTGAATAGGGAATCCTTTCTCCATTACTTGTTTTTGTCAACTTTGTCAAAGATCAGATACCTGTATGTGTGCTGTATTATTTCTGGGCTTTCTATTCTGTTACATTGGTCTATGTGTCTGTTTCTGTACCAGTACCATGCTGTTTTGGTTACTGTAGCCCTGCATTATATTTTGAAGTAAGATAGCATGATGCCTCTAGCTCTATTCTTTCGTTTAGAATTACCTTTACTATTCAGGCTCTTTTCTAGTTTAATATGAATTTTAAAATAGCATTTTTTTCAAGTTTTGTGAAGAGTGTAATTAGTAGTTTGATAGAAATGGCATTAAATTTATAAATTGTTTTGGGCATTATGGCCACTTTAACCATATTGATTCTTCCTATCCAAGATCATGGCACATTTTTCCATTTGTTTGTGTCATCTCTGATTTATTTGAGCAGTGTTTTGCAGTTATTCTTGTAGAGATTTTTTTTACCTTCCTGGTTAGTTTTATTCCTAAGTGTTTTATTCTTTTGTGGCAATTGCAAATGGAATTGCATTCTTGATTTGGTACTCAACTTGACTCTTGTTGTTGTATAGGAATTCTATTGATTTTTGTACATAGATTTTGTATCTGGAGACTTTACTGAATTTCTTCACCAGCTTAAGGAACTTTTGGGCCAAGACTATGGGGTTTTCTAAATACAGGATCATGTCATCTGCAAACAGAAATAGTTTGACTTCCTCTCTTCCTATTTGGATGCCCTTTCTTTATAGATATAATTTATGATTTTTATATATCTTTATATATGATTTTATACATATGCATATATATCATGAAACTGTATATGATTTGAACATGACTTATTTTATTTTTAGTTGACATGTAATAATTTTAAATATTCTGGGGATACATAGTGATATTTTGATATGTGTATACAAGGTGTAATAGTCAAATCAGGATAAGTAGCATACCCATCACCTCATTTATCATTTCTTTGTGTTGTGAACATTCAAAATCCTCTCTTCAAGCTTTTTAAAAAATATACAATAAATTATAGTTAACCACAATCATCCTCGAATGGTCATGCTTTAGGCATTTTAATAAAGTGTAATTTTGAACATGATTATCAGAATGTAATTCAGCAAGTATAAAATG
>NW_016813555.1:13836-18202 GCF_001698545.2 Rhinopithecus bieti | reverse complement strand
AAAAAAAAAAAAAAGAGAAGATTTGTTTCTAACTTGCTGTGTAAATAATTAACTTAGGAATCACTTCCTCAGGATCAATGTCAATGAGTTAGTTTAATAAAGTTACTTCTTACACAATCTTTTTAAAAGACAATCTTCTAAATGTATATGTAGTTGGGGGAACATGGCATCAATGATGTATACAATCTAGAATATTCTATTTTAGATTGGTTGCTTTTAAAGCCTATGGAAAAAAATATCCTTTTGATCTTTAGCATCAGCAAATTCTTAAATACTGGTGGAGAAAAAAAAAAAGATAGATCAATATTGCCTTACAAGCTTCAATTTGGAAGTTTTACAACATTGCCTGATAGTTTTAATCAGATACTCTTATCTGTCCTTGTTATATCTCAAACAATTCACTACTGTAAATATAAGGAACTGATAATGAATAGCACTAATTTGAAGTAGTCATTATGGCTTTAAGCTCTACATCCTTAAAGTGTGTGAGCCTGCATAATCTTTAACCAGAGGCAATTTTAAATGAAGATATTAAACCTAGGAGGTGAATTAGAACCAATATAAATGTTAATCTGTTTTGAATACCATTTCCATGCTTATGAATTCTTTTGGCACTTCGTGAAGATAAAGGAGCTACAATGGCCTGCATTTTAATCAAACATATATTATAGTAACAGATGAGTTGTATGATTGGAATTGAATGAGTTATATTCTGCGCAGTGAAAAATTTGAGCATACCGCAACTACATATTTGGGTGTGATTATAAAACAATGCACCGCTTTATACAGCATAAGATAGCTAACAGTTTTTTGGGTTGTTAACTAGATGTACCCGTTTTTTCTGATTAGCCTTGGGAAAATAAGAGTAATGTTCCATTTTCTTTTTTCTTTTTCTCTTTTTTTTCTAAAGAGTTGCTGTAGAAAAGTGCATTAGGATGAGAAAGAAATTATAAATGAAGAGTTTATAGTCCATAGTATTTCAGTGAAAGTTTCTTGTTTTGGTTCTTATATATTAGAACGTGAAAGTTAAACTTGTGGCTCAGTCCGTCTACATATTGTTTCTTAATTCTTACCTTCCTTCCTGAAAGAATCTCTTCATTCTTTCCCACCTATCTAAGATATACTCCTATTCAAGTGTCAATGGTAAATATCAATACAACTATATTAATATGAAATAATGTTACTAATACTAATGTTGAATATTTCTGGAAATAATCCTGTACATATCAATCTATGGACCAGTATACTATTTGCCTAGCTATAATTTTGATTGCTTTCCTCAAGGTGAGGCACAACTATATTCATTATGCTTTTCTCCTAACAATTATTTAAGCTTCTAGAAGGCAAAACACGAGAGCCACCTTTGTTTTTATCTTACCTAGTCTCACAACACTTGACACAGTTGATCTGTCACCCTTTCTTGACATTTTTCTTCCATTGCCTTCCAGAACATCATCCTCTTTTTTACTTCCCTCTTCATTAGTTGTTCCACCTTAGCCTCCTTTGCAAAATTTAGACCATCTCTTCAACCAATAAACTCCCTTATTTTCTCTGTACATACTTTCACCATAGATGTTCTCATCATTTGAATGATTTCAAATAGCGTGTTCATTTTGATAATTTCCAAACTATATATCTTTGGCCCCTCTCTTTTGCCTGAGCTCTAGACTTCTTCACTTTAATGGAAACCTCAAACTTCTCAGGTCCAATATGTTAATATTGCTTTCTCCTTCAAAATTAGCACATATACCCTTATACTATTATTTCACTTCTAATGTAAATGCTACTGCTATACACCAAATCACTCAGGCCCAAAATTTAAGTCATCCTCGCCTCCTCTCTGCATCACATCTTATATCCCATTTATTCACGTCTTTTCATTTTGCTTCCAAAATATATCCCAACACCAATGACTCCACTTTTATTTTAATATTACTCTGGCTCAAGCCAGCATCACACGAACTTGCACTATTGGAATACTTCCTATCAGAACTCACTAGATCTTACAACTCTTCCTGGCCTTGCTACCTGTACACACACTCATTTGATTTTCTAGAGGAGGCATGCTGATTTTTTTAAAAAGTAAGTTCCTGTTCAGACACTTTTCAAAAGAAGACATTTATGCGGCCAACAAACATATTAAAAAAAACCCTCATCATCACTGGTCATTAGAGAAATGCAGATCAAAACCGCAATGAGATGCCATCTCATGCCAGTTAGAATGGTGATCATTAAAAGTCAGGAAACAACAGATGCTGGAGAGGATGTGGAGAAATAGAAACGCTTTTACACTGTTGGTGGGAGTGTAAATTAGTTCAACCATTGTGGAAGACAGTGTGGCAATGCCTCAAGGATCCAGAACTAGAAATACTATTTGACTCAGCAATCCCATTACTGGGTATATAACCAAAGGATTATAAATCGTTTTACTATAAAGACACATGCATATGTATGTTTATTGCAACATTATTCACAATAGCAAAGACTTGGAACCAATCCAAATGCCCACCATTGTTAGACTGGATAAAGAAAATGTGGCACATATGCACCATGGAATACTATGCAGCCATAAAAAAGAGTGAGTTCATGTCCTTTGCATGGATGAAGCTGGAAACCATCATTCTCAGCAAACTAACACAGGAACAGAAAATCAAACACCACATGTTCTCACTTATAAGTGAGAGTTGAACAGTGAGAACATATGAGCACAAGAAGGGGAACATCACACACAGGGGCCTGTCGGAGGGTGGGCGACAAGGGGAGGGATGGCATTAGGGGAAATACCTAATGTAGATGATGAGTTGATGGGTGCGGCAAAACACTATGGCATATGTATACCTATGTAATAAACCTGAACATTCTGCGCATGTATCCCAGAACTTAAAGTATAGTTTTAAAAAATTTTTAATAAAGTAAGTTCCATCAAACTCAGAATAGAATACCCCAAACATGCTTTGGCTTATAAGGTTCTAGTACGACGTGCTCCAGACTACCTCCTAACTATACTCTCTACAATTCTCCCACTAACTCCCCAACCTCACTCACATTATATTTCTTGTTTTCTTTTTAGCATACCAAGTACTCTCTCATCTCTGGATCTTTGCACATGAGGTTGCTTCTGCAAGGTGCCCGTTTTCTAAAGTATTGCATGGCTCCTACCCTCATTTTATAATTAGATCTCTGTTCAAATGTTACTTATCCAGAGTGATCTCTCCTGATCACTTTGAATAAAACATCCCATATCTCGCATATTACTGATAACCACACTCTATGATTTTGCTTTCCTTGTACTTAATATTTGAAAGTGTATTATATATTGACTTGTTTATTCTTTCTCTTTTCCTCACTAGAACACAAACCCTGTGTGTGCAGGGACTATGCAGTAATCTGAGTCACTAATCTGAAATGTATGACCTGCTCTGATGATAAAAGTAGTTACTATTTAATAAAGTTCACATAATGATAGGTTTAATAATAAAATTATCTCCAAACTGCTTCTACTCTATATTTTGTGTTCTATTTGTATTCTGATCTTCCATTACATCTTGATGTTCCTCAGTTTTCTGCAAAAGGCACTCCACTCTTCTCTCTTTAAATAATTGTTTTTCCTAGACCATCTTATCCATTCATATGGCTTCAAAAACTAAATGCTTGTAATAGTTAGAAGAGATTTGGAGTGTTTCTAATGGAAAGAAATGATCAATATTTGAGGTGGTAGATGTTTCAATGATTCATATTTGACCATTATATAGTATATGCTTGTATCAAAACTATATACATATTCCATAAATGTGTACAACTATTATGTATCAATACATTTTTTTTTAAAGTTGTAAAGCAAAAAAATAAAATGCTTATGACTTCTAAATGTGTAACTTCATCTTGGACTTCACTATGGACTAAATTGTGCTCCTTCCCACTCCTTATGTTGAAGACCTAACCCCAAATGTTAGTCTATTTGGAAATAGGGCTCATAAGGTGGTAGTTACTCTAAAATGGGTTCATACGGATGGGCTGCTGATTCAACAGGATTAGTGTCCTTATAAAACAAACACCAGAAAGTTCCACAGATCCAGAGAGAAGAGTTCATGTGAGTACACAGAGATAAGGAAGCTGTCTACAAGCCACGAGGAAAACCCTCCTTAGAAACTAAATTAGCTGGCATCTTGACCATGGACTTTTAGCCCTAGACATAATACTCAGTCCTTAGACCTTTTCTTTGGGAGGTCGTTGTTGTATATGTGCTTTAGGGGAGCAGGGGAGCATAACATGTAGAAAACATGATAAGCAATGCCTTCTCCTGGCATTTTAGTAATGTGATATCCATGACTAGAAAAACCCACACTGCTTTGAAGAATTTATCAAT
>NW_016813555.1:5490-13727 GCF_001698545.2 Rhinopithecus bieti | reverse complement strand
TATATATATTCATAAGGTACATGAAATACTTTGACACAGTCATGTGACAAGAAATAATCACATTATGAAAAAGGGTTATTTATCTGCTAAGTATCCATTTTATTAGAAACAATCTAACTATATATATTTTTTATTTATTTTAAAATGTACAATTCAATTATTATTAACTGTAGCCACTCTGCTGTATATAAAATACTAGGTCTTAATCATTCTTTATAACTACGTATTTTTTAATATATTAACCATTCCCAATTATAAAAGTTCTTTATATATTCTATATTAAGTTATTCATTATATAAGTTTGCAAAATATTTTATTAGTCCTCATTTTGCCTATCTTCTTTCCTTCGGGTCTTTTTCTTTTCTTCTGAGATGGAGTCTTGCTCTGTTGCCCAGGCTGGAGTGCAATGGCACGATCCTGGCTCACTGCAACCTCCGTCTCCTGGGTTCAAGAGATTCTCCTGCCTCAGCCTCTCCAGGAGCTGGGATTACAGGTGCCAACCACCACACCCAGCTAACTTTTGTATTTTTAGTAGAGATGGGATTTCATCATGTTGACCAGGCTGGTTTCGAACTTCTGACCTCAGGTGATCCTCTCGCCTTGGCCTCCCAAAGCGTTGGGATTACAGGCATGAGCCACCACACCTGGCCTTGGGTCTTTTAACATATGATGCTGTACCATTCAATGAGTTAAACTAATAAAAAGTAAATAAATACAAGTGAAAAAATAATCAATGGAGATGATTCTAAAGGTACCAAAATTATCAATTTCACAAAGCAATGACCAAACTTAACAATTAAGATATACAAATAAGTTTCAGCAAGAGGAAACCAGAATACATTTATATTTATTGTTGAAACAATTTTAGTACCACAATTTTGTGAACTTTAATGAATTAATTTACTTGGACATTGATCATAAATGGCTGCTAAGTTCACAAAAGAGCAACTAGACTTCACACATTTAATAATGAAAGAATGCAACACCACCTATGAAGTAATTAAGAGTCAAAAACCATCTCTGAGTCTGAGTATTCATGTAGGACATAAATTTGCCAGAAACATTTACAGGATAAGATATTATATAATAGCACTAGAATATTGAGACCACAACAATTCAGATTGTGGGATACTCTACAGAAAAAAAGAATAAAAAGAAAAAGAAAAAAAGAGTGAAGGCAGGAAGAAGTAACAAGAGTTATCCATAAATTAAGTGAGCTATAATATATCTCAACAAATTGCATCATATGGAACTAACATTGCTACCCGTTTTTTGCAAGGAATTTTCTTTTTCACTTTTAACTTTTACATTGAAGTTAGGTTTTTGATTCATTTTGAGTTTTGTTTTGTTTTGTTTTTATTTATTTTGTATATGGTGTGAAGTAAGGGGTCAACTTCATTCTTTCACATGCAGCTATACAGTTGTCTCAGCACTACTGGTTCTGTTTCTCTGGAGAACCTTGACTTTTTGGGTATAGCTTCTAAGACTCAAAAACCTTAATAAGATGCTAGGATTTGTTTTGGTAGAAGGGTAGAGGAAGTGAAGAGAAAGGCTTTTTAAGGCATGTGATAGGGATTGAGTATTGTGAATTCACTCACATTGTCCCAAGAAAATATATTAGGCAAGTAGGTCCTTGATGAGGTTTATCAGATTATCCTTTTGGCAGAGGTAAAATAATATCACAGTCAGTGCTATTAAGACTGTGTCTTCTTAATTGGCAGGATATTCTCTATATATTGAAAATGTTGGACATTAGAAGTAAGAGACACTTATATTAAATACTGACAAACTCAACTGGCAGAAATAGAAGGGGAGTTTGTCTTCCTAGCACTCCTCTATGTGTAGCTGTTACTTCCAAAAGTTAATCCTCTATGGCACAAAGTGCAATAATAAAGCATATTCATTTCTACTATATATTCAGATTTAGAAGAAACTGAAAGAAACACATTGAATTAGTCAAAAGGCTTCAGCCACAAGTTTATGTTCATTTTTTCCCCCCTACTATAAATACTGCACAAAGATCACTTGTTGAATTAGGATGTTTCTATTCTCCATGGACACAGATAGGATGGTGACTGAGGCATCTGAATCTAACATAACCACAAAAGTTTTAGTCTACACATTCTCTCAAGTTTCCAGAATACTCGTGTGTTGTTGTTGTTCTTGTTTTCCTTAAACTGAGGTTTTGGTAGAGGAAGAATGAGAGATTAGAGGGCATGAACAAAGAGAACGACATTGCACCAGTAATTAACACAAATTTACTTTTTCCTGGAGCCTATTCACCTCTTAACATTGCAAGTAAATGAACTGTTTTATTGGTCAAACTAAAGCTCTATATCAGCATTAGAGACAAATGGATGCCTTCTCTCCCTGCCTAGAGAATAGTGAAAAACAAAATTTAGGCAGTCTGTCTTTATCCTACCTATCCAAACTCAGCCTCATTAAAAGGTAGAACACCAAGATACCTTTACCCTTAACTTACTCACCTCTTGTCAAGAACATTTGCTACCTGATCCCAGGAGGATTTCTCATGTCTGTGAATCTTTTCTCTTGCAGAAAGTCATGTCGCCATTTAGATACCATTTTCATTACCAAAACTATCAAGAATTGTGAAGACTTTTAGATTTTACTCTACCTAAAAGCACATATATTAATTTGTTTCATAGACGCTGAGAGAGAAAATAGACGCTGAGAGAAGACAAGAGTCCCAGGTCAGAGACAAAAGAATAGATTACTAATGGCGTGCAGCATGACCTTCATGTTTGCAAGGGTCCCCCCCTTGTTCTCCCTACCATACAGAGGAAATGTGGTGGCAGACCCAGTTGGATGCTGTGCAAGTAGTGAATTTATGTTCACAGCTGAAGAATTCAGAGTCCAGGAAACCCTAACCTTGTAGGTGACGGCTAGAAAAGATGCCCAGTCTTTGCCCTGGAGTGATACTTTTTTTGTTTGTTTGCTTTTAATTCTGCTAGTCAGAAAATGAATCTTCCATCTGCCATGGAAGTTCCAATAACTATCTTTTGCACAGGCTGTTTGCAAGTAGGCAGCCTTGGTAAGATAGAGAATAATAAAATGGTTAATTCCTTTGCTCACAATAAAGGAATAAAGGCAATTAACCCATGAATAACTGTCTCCCAATATTATACAGTTCTAATCAATCCTGTTTTAACAGAGAACAATCTCTCCAATTTAAATCCTTATACATGAATTGAGATTTGTTTTGTGGAACAAACTAAGGTCCATCTTAATTAACATATAATGTACACTTCAAAAATGTGTATTATGCAATTTTAGAATGTCATGTTCTATAGATACCAATTGGGTTAAAATTGCTCATACTATTTTTTTAATATCTATATGTTTCAGTATGTTCCATTAATTATGGACAAAGTCTTGTTAAGTTCTACAATTACAATTTTTTTTAATTCCAAGGTTTTTTTTTTTTTTAATATTCAGAGGGTATATGCACAGCATGATGCTGATGTTCAATGCATGATTGTTCCTATCACCCAGAAAGAGAGCACAGTGTCCAATAAGTTAGTATTTCAAATCTTGCCCCGCTCTTGCCCTCTCCTGTCTAGTAGTCCTCAGTGTCTACTTTTGCCATCTTTATATCCATGAGTACCCAATGTTTAGTTCCCACTTATAAGTCAGAACATGTGGTATTAGGTTTTGTTCCTGTGTTAATTCATTTCAGATAACGGCCTCCAGATGCATCCATGTTGTTGCAAAGGATATAATTTCCTTCTTTTTAATGAGTGCTTAATATTCCATGGTGTATATGTATCACAATATCTTTATCCAAACCACCATTGATGCGCCTCTAGGTGGATTCCATGTCTCTGCTATTGTGAATAGTGCCATGTCAACATGCAAGTGCACGTGTCTTTTTGGTTGAACAATTCGTTTTCTTTTGGAAATATACTCAGTAATAAGATTGCTGGGCTGAATGGTAATGCCATTTTAAGCTCTTTGAGAAATCTCCATACTGCTTTTCACAGTGGCTAAACTAATTGGCATTCCCACCAACAGTGTATAAGTGTCTCATTATCTCTGCAGCCTCACCAGCATCTTTTGTTTTTTGACTTTTCAACAATAGTCATTCTGACTAGTATTGGATGGCATCCCATTTGGTTTTGATTTGCATTTCTGTGATGATTAGTGATGCTGAACATTTTTTCTTATGTTTGTTGGCCACTTGTGCATCTTCTTTTGAAAGTGTCTATTCATGTCTTTTGCCCACTTTCTACTGGGGTTATATTTGTATTTTGCTTATTGAATTCTTTAAGTTTCTTATAGATACTGGATACTATATGTTTGTTAGAGGCATAGGGTATTAGCCAGGATATGCCAGAGAGAAATCACCAACAGTAGTTTATTACGGAGATTTTGCTCACATGATTACCAGGCGAAATCACACAACAGGCAGTCTGCAAGCTGAGGAAAGAGAAAAGCTGTTAGTAGCCCAGTCCAAGTCTAAAAGCCTCAAAGCCAGGAAAGCTGACAGTGCAGTTTGCAGTTTGTGGCAAAGCCCAAGAGCCTCCAGGAAATCACTGGTACAAGTCCCAGAGTCCTAAGAACCTGAAGTCTGATGTCCAAGGTCAGGAGGAGTGGAAGCAAGAATCTGGCACAGGAAGAAAGAGAGAGCCAGAAGATGTAGCAAGCCAGCTTATACCCTCTTCTGCCTGCTTTGTTCTAGCCACACTGGCAACCAACTGGATGGTGCCCACCCACATTCAGGGTAGGTCATCCTCTCCCAGTCCTCTGACACAAATGTCTATCTCCTCTGGCAACACCCACACAGACACACCCAGAAACAATACTTTACCAGCCATCTAGACATCACTCAATCCAGTAAACTTGACATCTAGTATTAACCATCACACATAGTTTGTGAATAATGTCTCCATTCTGTAGGTTGTCTGTTTACTGTCTTGATTGTTTCTTTAGCTGTGCAGAAGCTCTTTAGCTTAATTAGGTTCCACTTGTGAATATTTGTTTTTGTTGCAATTGCTTTTGAGGACTTATAAATTCTTTTTTAAGGCCAATGTCCAGAATAGTTTTTCTTTATTTTCTCACAGGAATCATAGTTGGATTAATTCATTAATCCAACTTGAGTTAACTTTCGTATGTGCTGAAAGATAGAAATCCAGTTTCATTGTGTATATGGCTAGCCAGTCATCCCAGCACCACTTACTGAATAAGGAGTCCCTTTTCAGTTGCTGATTGTTGTTGACTTTGTTGAAGATCACATGGCCGTAGGTCTGTGGCTTTATTTCTGGGTTCTCTACTTTTTCCATTGGTCTAAGTGTCTGTTTTAGTAATAGTATCATTCATGTAAAGTACCATTTTATTGCTCTAGCCTTATAATATAGTTTGAAGTCAGGTGATGTGATGACTCCAGTTTTCCGTTTGTTTGTTTTTGCGTTGGATTTCCTTGGCCATACAGGCTACTGGTTCCATATAAATTTAGGAATTAGTTTTTGTAATTCATTGAAAAGTAATGACTTTAGTAGTTTGATCGGAATAACGTTGAATCTGTAGATTGCTTTGGGTGGTATGGCCACTTTAATGATATTTATTCTTTCAGTCTATGAGCACGGAATGTTTTCCATTTCTTTTGTTATCTGTGAAGTTTTCAGCAGTATTTTGTAGTTCTCTTTATAGAATTCATTCATCTCCTTGGTTAGATGTATTCCCAGGCATTTTACTTTTTATGGAAAATGTAAATGAGATAGCTTTCTTAATTTTGATCTCAGCATGAATATTACTGGTGTAATAGAAACGCCACTAATCTTTGTACATTGATTTTTTTAATCGTGGGACTTTACTGAGTCGTTTATCAGTTCCAGGAGTCTTTTGGTTGAGTCTTTTGGGTTTTTTAGGTATAGAATAGTATCATTAGTGATGAGAAATAATTTGACATTNCCACTTTTTGCAAGTGATTTTCTTTTTCACTTTTAACTTTTACATTGAAGTTAGGTTTTTGATTCATTTTGAGTTTTGTTTTGTTTTGTTTTTATTTATTTTGTATATGGTGTGAAGTAAGGGGTCAACTTCATTCTTTCACATGCAGCTATACAGTTGTCTCAGCACTACTGGTTCTGTTTCTCTGGAGAACCTTGACTTTTGGGTATAGCTTCTAAGACTCAAAACCTTAATAAGATGCTAGGATTTGTTTTGGTAGAAGGGTAGAGGAAGTGAAGAGAAAGGCTTTTAAGGCATGTGATAGGGATTGAGTATTGTGAATTCACTCACATTGTCCCAAGAAAATATATTAGGCAAGTAGGTCCTTGATGAGGTTTATCAGATTATCCTTTTGGCAGAGGTAAAATAATATCACAGTCAGTGCTATTAAGACTGTGTCTTCTTAATTGGCAGGATATTCTCTATATATTGAAAATGTTGGACATTAGAAGTAAGAGACACTTATATTAAATACTGACAAACTCAACTGGCAGAAATAGAAGGGGAGTTTGTCTTCCTAGCACTCCTCTATGTGTAGCTGTTACTTCCAAAAGTTAATCCTCTATGGCACAAAGTGCAATAATAAAGCATATTCATTTCTACTATATATTCAGATTTAGAAGAAACTGAAAGAAACACATTGAATTAGTCAAAAGGCTTCAGCCACAAGTTTATGTTCATTTTTTCCCCCCTACTATAAATACTGCACAAAGATCACTTGTTGAATTAGGATGTTTCTATTCTCCATGGACACAGATAGGATGGTGACTGAGGCATCTGAATCTAACATAACCACAAAAGTTTTAGTCTACACATTCTCTCAAGTTTCCAGAATACTCGTGTGTTGTTGTTGTTCTTGTTTTCCTTAAACTGAGGTTTTGGTAGAGGAAGAATGAGAGATTAGAGGGCATGAACAAAGAGAACGACATTGCACCAGTAATTAACACAAATTTACTTTTCCTGGAGCCTATTCACCTCTTAACATTGCAAGTAAATGAACTGTTTTATTGGTCAAACTAAAGCTCTATATCAGCATTAGAGACAAATGGATGCCTTCTCTCCCTGCCTAGAGAATAGTGAAAAACAAAATTTAGGCAGTCTGTCTTTATCCTACCTATCCAAACTCAGCCTCATTAAAAGGTAGAACACCAAGATACCTTTACCCTTAACTTACTCACCTCTTGTCAAGAACATTTGCTACCTGATCCCAGGAGGATTTCTCATGTCTGTGAATCTTTTCTCTTGCAGAAAGTCATGTCGCCATTTAGATACCATTTTCATTACCAAAACTATCAAGAATTGTGAAGACTTTTAGATTTTACTCTACCTAAAAGCACATATATTAATTTGTTTCATAGACGCTGAGAGAGAAAATAGACGCTGAGAGAAGACAAGAGTCCCAGGTCAGAGACAAAAGAATAGATTACTAATGGCGTGCAGCATGACCTTCATGTTTGCAAGGGTCCCCCCCTTGTTCTCCCTACCATACAGAGGAAATGTGGTGGCAGACCCAGTTGGATGCTGTGCAAGTAGTGAATTTATGTTCACAGCTGAAGAATTCAGAGTCCAGGAAACCCTAACCTTGTAGGTGACGGCTAGAAAAGATGCCCAGTCTTTGCCCTGGAGTGATACTTTTTTTGTTTGTTTGCTTTTTAATTCTGCTAGTCAGAAAATGAATCTTCCATCTGCCATGGAAGTTCCAATAACTATCTTTTTGCACAGGCTGTTTGCAAGTAGGCAGCCTTGGTAAGATAGAGAATAATAAAAATGGTTAATTCCTTTGCTCACAATAAAGGAATAAAGGCAATTAACCCATGAATAACTGTCTCCCAATATTATACAGTTCTAATCAATCCTGTTTTTAACAGAGAACAATCTCTCCAATTTAAATCCTTATACATGAATTGAGATTTGTTTTGTGGAACAAACTAAGGTCCATCTTAATTAACATATAATGTACACTTCAAAAATGTGTATTATGCAATTTTAGAATGTCATGTTCTATAGATACCAATTGGGTTAAAATTGCTCATACTATTTTTTTAATATCTATATGTTTCAGTATGTTCCATTAATTATGGACAAAGTCTTGTTAAGTTCTACAATTACAATTTTTTTTAATTCCAAGGTTTTTTTTTTTTTTTAATTATTCAGAGGGTATATGCACAGCATGATGCTGATGTTCAATGCATGATTGTTCCTATCACCCAGAAAGAGAGCACAGTGTCCAATAAGTTAGTATTTCAAATCTTGCCCCGCTCTTGCCCTCT
>NW_016813555.1:0-2704 GCF_001698545.2 Rhinopithecus bieti | reverse complement strand
TGACCGTGGGTTTGTCATAAATGGCTTTTATATTTTGAGGCTTGTTCCTTTTTTGCTTCATTTGTTGATGGTTTCTATCATGAAGGGATGTTGATTTTATTGAAAGTGTTTTCAAGGAAGAGGTGGAGGAAAATGACAGAATAGAAGGCTCCACTGGTCATCCCCTTCACATGCACCCCAATGTAACAACTATCTACACAGGAAAAAAAAAAAAAAAAACTTTATAAGTACCAAAAATCAAGTGAACCTTCATAGTACCCGGCTGTGACATCATATCACTGAAAATGGCACTGAAGAGATAGAACAAAACAGTCTTGAATCATGGATGCCACCCCTCTGCCACCACCAGAAGCAGCAGTGTGGTACTGAGGGCATCTCTGGGTACTGGAGTAGGGAGAGCAGAGCAATTGTGTGAACTCAGCGCTTTCCTATTAGAGCAGAAGGGAAAACTGAACTCACCTAACCTGATGGCTGCCCATAGAGGTAGCATTTAAACAAGCTCTAGCTAGCGGGGAATAATGGATCCCAATGGTTGTAACTTGAGCTCCCATAAATCTTGCCACCAATCGTGAAAACGTACTGGATCTCTTAAGTAAATTTGAAAGGCAGTCTGGATTAGAAGGATTGCAACTCTTAGGCAAGTCCTTGTGCTAAAATAGGCCCACAGACAGTGAACTAGGCGGACACATGACCTACTGAGATACCAGATCAGGAGGCTTAGGAAGTGCTGGCATCAGCCCTCCCCCTAACCTAAGGCTGCATGCCTCATACCTCCAAAAGAGACCCCTTCCATCCACTTTATGAAGGAGAGGGAAGAGTTGAGACGACTTTTACTTACATCTTGGAAATGAACTCAGCAGTAGCAGGATAGAACATTGGTCAGAGTCATCTGGACCCCATCCCAAACAACAATTCTAGACACAGCCGGGGTCAGAAGGGAACCTGCTGCCTTGAAGGAAGGAGCCCAATCTTTCCAGACTTCCTTACCTGCTAACTGAAGAGTCCTTAGACCTTGAATAACCAGCAGCAATACTCAGGTACTATGTCTAAGATCATGAGTGAAAGAAACACTGAAACTTGCTGACTTTGGGTACCAGCAAGGCCACAGAGGGGTAGAGCATCATGCAGGCTGTTGAGTCTCCATTTCCAGGACTTGACTCTTGGATGTCATCTCTGAATCTTCCCTGAGACAGAGGGGAGCCCACTGCCCTGACGGGTGAGTCTTAGTCCAGGCAGCATTCACCACAAGCTGACTTAAGAGCCTTTGGGCTTTCAGGAACACTGGTGGTAGTCTGACAGCCGTCCTCATGGTCTGTACTGGCAGTAGCTACTTGGTGAGGTTCCTCTGCCTTTGGCAAAAGGAAAGAGTTTGAAAGACTGCATCTTGCAGTTTCAATGCCAGCTTAGCACAGTACAACAGAATAACTGGTAGACTTCTAAGGTTTTCGACTGTAGTCTCTGTCTCCCAAACAGCACCTTTGGACCCATCCACGGCTTGGGTGAACTTCCTGCTCTGAAGGAAGGGATACAGGCCCAGCTGACTTTGCCACCTTCTGATTGTAGAGCTACAGGATTTCAGCAATAATTGGCTGTAGCCAGAGAATATCAGGGTTGCTTGTGTCACTGAACCCCCAGCTTTAGGTGGCTCCGAACATAGAGAGAGACTCCATTTGTTTGGAACAAAGGAAGAGAAGAGAACAAGAGTCTCTGCTTGGTGTTTCAGAGGTTTCTCCTGTACCTTGTCCGTGACCATCAAGACCGTATCTCTAGGAGTCTGCAAGAACTACAGTGTTACTGGGCTTGGGGTGCCCCTTAAAGCAGACACAGCTTAGATCACAATATCCAAGTTTTTAAAAATATCTGGAAAGCCTTCCCAAGGAGGATAGGTACAAACAAGCCCAGACTGAGAAGACCACAATAAATACTGAATTCTTCAATGCCCAGATGCTGAAAAACATCTACTAGCATCATCGCCATCAAGGAGAACATGACCTCACAAAATTAACTAAATAAGTCACCAGTGACCAATCGTGAACAAGCATACATATGTGACCTTTCAGACCAAGAATGTGAAATAGCTGTGTTGAGAATATTCAAAGAAATCCAAGATAACACAGAAGACATTCATAATTTTATTAGATATATTAAACACAAATCTTGAAATAATTAAAAGAATCAAAAGAAATGTGGGGCTGAAAATGCATTTGACATACTAAAGAATTAGAGTCTTTTAAGAGAAAATTTGATCAAGATGAATAAAGACTTAATAAGCTTAAAGATAGTCTTCTTAAAAACACACAGTCAGAAGAGACAAAAGAACAAAGAACAAACAAACAAACAAAAAAGCACGCCTACAGGACATAGAAAATAGCCTCCAAAGGGCAAATCTAAGAGTTACTGGCATTAAGGAGGAGGTAGCGATAGAGATAGGGGTGCAAATTCATTCAAAGTGATAATAACAGAGGGCGGAGCAAGATGGCCGAATAGGAACAGCTCCAGTCTCCAACTCCCAGCGCGAGCGACACAGAAGACGGGTGATTTCTGCATTTTCAACTGAGGTACTGGGGTCATCTCACTAGGGAGTGCCGGACAATCGGTGCTGGTCAGCTGCTGCAGCCTGACCAGCGAGAGCTGAAGCAGGGCGAGGCATCGCCTCACCTGGAAGCGCAAGGGGGAAGGGGATCCGTTATCCTAGCCAGGGGAA
>NW_016813554.1:0-1183 GCF_001698545.2 Rhinopithecus bieti | reverse complement strand
AAGCCGAGGTGGGTGGATCACTTGAGGTCAGGAGTTCGAGACCAGCCTGGCCAAAATGGAAAAACCTTGTCTCTACTAAAAACACAAAAATTAGCTGGGCATGGTGGTGCACGTCTGTAATCCCAGCTGTTTGGGAGGCTGAGGCAGGAAAATCGCTTGAACCTGGAAGGCAGAGGTTGCAGTGAGGCAAGATCACACCACTGCATTCCAGCCTGGATGACAGGAGAAAAAAAAAAAAAAAAAGAAGTTCTCAGACTTTAATCACCTTATTATTATATTCACCTCATATTTAGATCCTGCTCTTATGTTAACCTTACAGTACTAGAAATTATTGAGAGTATAATTTCTTACATTGACACATTCTAGTTACATTTTTAAATAACATTTACTGTTATTTTCTGATTACAAAACATATGTCCAATGTAAAAAATTCAAAATTTTTTAAATATTAAGAAAAAACTGCCAGGCACAGCAGCTCACGCCTGTAATCCCAGCACACTGTAATCCCAACGTGGACAGATCACTTGAGGTCAGGGAAAAAAAAAAAAAAGAAAAGAAAAAACATTACATATAATCCTTTAAATTTTAAAACAATATAAAAGAAAACGTAATCATATGGTAAGTGTTTATATTAAAAGAACAGATTATAAAACAATTTAAGTCATTCAATTCCAAAACCCTAACAATAATACTGACATTTATTGAGCTCCTATGTGCCAGAAACTGTGTCATATGCTTTACATACATTTCCTTATCAAATCTCACAACCACCTCTGTGAAATAGGTGCTTTTAACTCTATTTTACAAGTGAATAAACTGAAGTTTGAAGAGGTTAAGTAACTTGTCCAAGGGCTAAAAGCAGTAGCAGAGAGCAGAGATTCAAACCTAAGCAGTCTGATTTCAGAATCAGCACATTTAATAACATGCACTGGCTGGGCGTGGTGGCTCACGCTTGTAATCCCAGCACTTTGGGAGGCCAAGGCAGGAGGATCACCTGAGGTTAGGAGTTCAAGACCATCTTCTGGTTAACATGGTGAAACCCCATTTCTACTAAAAAAAAATATATATATATAAAGATATACACACACACACACACACACACACACACACACATTAGCTGGGTGTGATGGCACGTGCCTGTAATTCCAGCTACTCCTGAGGCAGAAGAATCACTTGAACCTGG
>NW_016813553.1:0-2903 GCF_001698545.2 Rhinopithecus bieti | reverse complement strand
TGAGATGGCATTTCACTCTTGTTGCCCAGGCTGGAGTGCAATGGCACGATCTCAGCTCAGCTCCCTGCAACCCCTGCTTCCTGGGTTCAAGCAATTCTTCTGCCTCAGCCTCCCAAGTAGCTGGAATTACAGGCATGGGCCATGCCTGGCTAATTTTGTATTTTAGCAGAGATGGAGTTTCACCATGTTGGTCAGGCTGGTCTCAAACTCCTGACCTCAGGTGATCCACCCGCCTGAGCCTCCCAAAGTTCTGGGAATACAGATGTGTGCCACCACGCGTGGCCTCGACTCTCAAATTTCTGTTTTCAGAGATGTGTAAGCACTTGTTCCACCTCCTAATTCATTAACCATCATGCCTGAAGGTGTGATGCAAATTAAAGGAAAAAATTTTAATCCAAAATTACAAACCACAAACATTCAGGGTATTAAAATTAAGACAATAAGCAGTTTTACTTTATATTCCTCCCTTTGTGTATGAATATGACATTGCAAACTCTTAGAGAATGTGAAAACATACCAGAACTGAACTTAATTCCAAATGGCAAGACATCTGGACTTAGAGACTGATGAACTTTCAGTTAAAGAAAAAAAAAAAAACAGCCTTGTGTTCCAAGTATTTATTGTTCAGTACTTTAAGGAAAAATGTCTGTTCTTCATAAAGAAGCAGACAGTGGGTCAGGGACTGAGCCAAGTATTAGTCTATGTCGTGACAGATTTGTATCCCTTCAGCAAATGCTTCCCGTGGGAAAGCCAGAGCCTGTCAGATGGCAGAGATAAAATGACATACTGTCGAGGTGTCCATAGTGGCACAAAATGCTTTTCAAGATAAGTATCTTTTTGCATTATATCATGCCAAGAAAGACTTGAGGCGAACTTCATCACTGCAGGACATGTGAAGGTGGGAAAAGGTTCTAAGCTTTCAGTTTCTGTCTCTCTATATATTGGAATTCCCAAATACCTAAAGCCAAATGAATTAAGTAACAAGCACAAAAGTCTTCTTCTCATACAACTACAAGGTTATTTTATTTAAAGACAGTGACTTGGATATTTTTTTAAGCACAGCTATCTTGAGCATTTCTAAGCTCTTCTTTCCACCATGACCGTAACACCTTGGACCTAGATTAGAAGCTACTTCTGATACTGCTGAAATTCCAGATGAGATTAACTGTAGGAGAAGAGAACATGGGTTGTTCTCTTTCTACATTAATGCCAAATAAAGCATGGTATCGAAGAAAATAATTGGATTTAGAATATCAACCAGAGACTGGTCCATCCTGTTTATGAAGTGTGTATCTAAGCTTCAACCATACCAGTAATCAATCTGATTGTTAAAATCTTCTGCAGAGTCAGTGGGAGGAGAACTCCCATCCTACAGCATGGATTTGAAATAAGAACCAGTCCTGCATTTCCACTTACCAACTGGCTGACTCAGAGCTGTCATTCAACTTTTCTGGGCCTTCATTTTTTTCAGCTATCAGATTGAGATAATTCTTGTCTGCTGTCCACCTCACAGATCATTATGAGGACCCAACGAGTTAGTGAGTTATTTCACTGAGTGGGTTATTTTCCCCTCTACACCATACTTTAATTTATAGAAAGTGTATTGTACAGCATGGTCTTTTTCTTCCCCTCCCATAGTTGATCACAATTAGAATTTTAAGCAGTTCTCATAAAACATGGAACTTTTAGAAAATTGGTTGGGTATTGGTGAAGAACATGGAAAGAGGGAGGCCTAGGCAGGCTCCTCTGTCATTTGGAAAGTACCACCTCTGAGTGCAAGGGCAGCTGGGAGGTATTGTCTCTAGGTCAGTGGCCCTGGGCAAAGCTTTAACTCAAGATGTCCTTTTTTTTTTTTTTTTTTTTTTTTTTTTGAGATGGAGTCTCGCTCTGTCGCCCAGGCTGGAGTGCAGTGGTGTGATCTTGGTTCACTGCAACCTCCACCTGTCGGGGTTCAAGTCATTCTTCTGCCTCAGCCTCCTGAGTAGCTGGGACTACAGGCGCATGCCACCACACCCGATTAAGTTTTGTATTTTTGGTAGAGATGAGGTTTCACCATGTTGGCCAGGCTGGTCTCGAACTCCTGACCTCATGATCCGCCCGCCTCAGCCTCCCAAAGTGCTGGGATTACAGGCGTGAGCCACCGCGCCTGGCATAACTCAAGATGTTCTATTCCTAAAATAAGGAAAATAGATCCTGGGGAGATCAGTAGTTTCTGTCACACTGTATTTGTTTCCTTTGAAGTCTTTGGAGGGATGGTTGGTGAGAAGTAAGCAAAGAAATAAAGACATAATTATAAATTGTAATTATCTTTGATGGAAACAAATGAGATGGAGAGACAGTAATGGGATGCAGGGAGGGGACATTTGGTGTGTTCAGGGAAAGCCTCTCTAAGGAAGGTGATGTTTAACCTGAGACCTGAAGGGCAGAAAGCTCATAAAGAACAGTATGGCTTGTTCTCATCAAAGAATAGAGTATGCCGATGGGAAGGAGATAGACATGTTATAAAAATCGGGAGGAGGCCGGTTGCAGTGGTTCAGTCTGTAATCCCAGCACTTTGGGAAGCCAAGGAGGGTGGATCGCCTGAGGTCAGGAGTTCGAGACCAGCCTGGCCAACATGGTGAAACCCCGTCTCTACTAAAAATACAAAAAATTAGCTGGGCATGGTGGTGGGTGCCTGTAATCTCAGCTACTCAGGAGGCTGAGGCAGGAGAATTGCTTGAACCCAGGAGGTGGAGGTTGCAGTGAGCTAGGATCATACCATTGTACTCTAGCCTGGGTGACAGAGCAAGAACCTGTCTAAAAAAATAAATAAAAATAAAAATACAAAAATAGCCAGATGTGATGGCGGGTGCCCATAATCCCAGCTACTTGGGAGACTGAGGCAGGAGAATTGCTTGAACCCA
>NW_016813552.1:0-754 GCF_001698545.2 Rhinopithecus bieti | reverse complement strand
CATTTGCTGAGGAGTGTTTTACTTCCAATTATCTGGTCGATTTTAGAGTAAGTGTCATGTGGCACTCAGAAGAATGTGTTGTTTTAGGATGAAGAGTTCTGTAGATGTCTATTAGATCCACTTGATCCAGAGCTGAGTTTAAGTCCTGAAAATATTAATTTTCTGTCTTGTTGATTTGTCTGATATTGACAGTGGGATGTTAACGTCTCCCACTTTTATTGTGTGGGAGTCCAAGTCTCTTTGTAGGTCTCTAAGAACTTGTTTTATGAATCTGGGTGCTCTTGTATTGGGTGCATATATATTTAGGATAGTTAGCTCTTCTTACTGAATTGATCCCTTTGTCATTATGTAATGCCCTTCTTTGACTTTTTTGATTTTTTTTTAAGTCTGTTTTTTCAGAGACTAGGACTGTAACCCCTGCTTTTTTCTGCTTTCCATGTGCTTGGTAATTTTTCCTCCATCCTTTTATTTTCAGCCTATGTGTTCCTTTGCACATGAGATGGGCCTCCTGAATACAGCATGCTGATGGATCTTGACTCTTTATCCAATTTGCCATTGTGTATCTTTTGATTGGGACATTTAACCCATTTACATTTAATGTTAATGTTGTTAGGTATGAATTTCATCCTGTCATCATGATGCTAGCTGGTTATTTTGCACACTAGTTGATGGTGTTTCTTCATAGTGTCATTGGTCTTTGTATTTTTGTGCATTTGGCAGTGGCTGGTACCAATTTTTCTTCCCATATTTAGTG
>NW_016813551.1:0-755 GCF_001698545.2 Rhinopithecus bieti | reverse complement strand
GTGTGTGTGTCTTTAATTCCTCTAGCGCTGCTGGGTTAGGGTCTCCCTGACCAAGCTGGTCTCAGCAAGGACATTAAATAAAGTCAATTATTTCAAGCCAGTTTGGCATTGCTTTATAGAGTCAAATATCCAAAAACATCCAGCCAACTGAGTCTCTCTTTTTTAATCACAGAAAAAATAGGATTTTTCCATAAGTGCCATATAGAAGACCCCTATTTATGCTATTTGACCAGACCTGGGTTATATAGCCACCACTACACCACTGCCCAACAAATATCACTAACTGCCAATTCGTATAATCTTTCACTGTATTTGGAGCAAACTTTTCTTCTCCTTCAGCTTGAGGTCCTTCTCTGATTGTAACAATTGAGTATCTCTTAACAGGAATGGGGTAGGTATTTAACACTTATCAGATTATGTTTTTCACAGTGTAGAAAAAGACAGTGGGGAAAGAAATAGAGAATATAGAAATGTGGCATTATTTAAGAACACGATATATAACAAAACTAGTAGTTCAATTCAGTGGTAAAATTGATAGCAATGAATAGTGGGGACATAATCTAAAATATATCTGAAAGGAAATAAAGGCAGGCCTCCTTTGCACATCATAAATTAACATCGATTCCAGATGGGTGATAAATTCAAATGTAAAAATAAAACAAGAAAAATCTTCAAACCATCTTGAAATCCTCTTATGAAAGCAATGGCAGAGAAGACTTTAATCAACTTTAATCATGACTGAAAGTAAAAACTCT
>NW_016813550.1:0-2900 GCF_001698545.2 Rhinopithecus bieti | reverse complement strand
TTAACAAGACCATAGCCTCCACCTCCTTTTCCGAGGAGTGGGGTAATTCCTATGGTTTCCCCCCCAGGATCAACCGACCCCGTTTCCATGGAGACCCCGCCCAGCCGGGAAGAAGACTCTCGGATCGTGGCGAACGAGTCCCACCTAGCGAAGAGAGAGGGGTCGAGGAGGGGTAGGGCAAGTCAGGGGATGGGGTACGAAGGTGGGAAGTGGAGGGGAGCTGTCCCGAAGGGAGGGGCGAAGACAGAGCCAGCTCCAGGGAGCGCTACGTCCGGGGACACGAAGAGGACGGCGCCCCCGGGGGGCAAGCCGAGCGGCCGCAGGGAGAAGAAGGAACAGGGTTGGAGAAAGGCTTAAGATAGAAAGAAGCGGGTGGGGGGATACGAAAAAGCCGGGGAGTCAAAAGGGGTGGAGGGGTTGGGGGAGAGAGAAAAAAGACGCACCTGTTCCCGGGTCGGCTCCGCGGGGAGGCTCAGGCCGCCACCCGGGCTCCCTCTTACTCCCTCTTAACCGCCACCCGCCTAATACTGCCCCGATCTGATGCCGCCCTCCGCCCCTTATCGCCACCGACCTCCTTCTCCTCTCTCTCGGCGGCGGCGGCGGTCGGACTCTAGGAACTGAGAGGAAGAAGGGAGGGCTCAGCAAAGCGGAGGAGAGACAGAGCCACACACTGGCAGCAGCCGCGGCGAGCGAAAGAGTGAGGGGGAGAGCGGTGTGTGTGTGTGTCTGTGTGCGAGCGAAGCCTGGTGGAGTGGGTGCCGGTCGCAGAGCTCGACGGGAAGTGGAGTCCGGCTGGGTCCGCGGGCGGCGCCAACCCCCGCGCCACCGGACTACAACTCCCAGAATGCCGCCTACGCGGGTGGGGGGAATGGGGAGGAGGAGGCGAAGGGAGGGAGCGAGCAAGAGAGGGAGGGACGAAAGCAGGGAGCAAGCGGCGGCGAAGGGGGCAGAGCCAAGCAGCCCCGGTGACACTGGGAGGGGAGGAGAGGAGGAGGGGATCGCTGAAAGGACCGAGCGGATTCCGGAGAGGGAGGCAGCAGTGGCTGCAGCAAGCCGGGCAAAAAGCTAGACTCCCGGGAGAGGCGGAGGCGCTCAATCTGCGGGGCTGCAGGAGCCCCACGTCCCCCCCCGCGCCTCGACGCCCCTCGAAGGGGGAGGTTGAGGAAGGGAGAGGGTCAGTGAGCCGCGGCCAATGGGTTCCCTCTCTTTCTTCCAACGCTCTCCACCTTATACCCCGACCTGACTTTCTCAGGCCACTGGTGCTGATCCAGTGTGCAAATCTCGAGACCCCAGATCTCCTCTGCTGGGCAGCAAAGAACAGACGCATTCAGTCCCCTTCTCCCAGGGGCCTGAGGGAGGCTCCCCTTGCAGGCAGGGCGTGACTCCCCCTTCTTCCCGCCCCCCTCTACCGTCGTCGCCACCCCCCCATCTCCCTCCCCGGAACCCCTCCCCTGAAGCCGGGGCTCGCCTCTCTGTCTCCCCGCCAAGACACGGAGTCCCTCTGGGGACAACTATCCAGCCCCCTCCCTTATACTGGGCCCCTACCCACCAGTATCCCCTTCTTAGCGTTGCCCCCTCACCTAAATAATGGTGGGGGTGACCCGAGTTGGACTGGTGGCCACTTTCCCTCCAAGGCTAGCCGTCCTTCCTCACGACGACCCTGTGTAGAAATAGAGAAGCATATTAATACTCCCGTCCCCCCTCCCCCCCAGGTTTGGATACCCGTGGAAGTGGCTCACAAGAAAGAGGGGTTGGTAGTGGAAGTGAGCTGGGGTTGAATCCCAATCTTCAAACCTCATCCCTGCCATGGAATCCAGGTATTCGCCTTTTGCTTAACAGCCATTAAATCGCTTGGGTGGGGGGTAAATTATCTAAACCCCAATGTCCACGCGACTCGAAGCGACTCTACCTTGTAGGAATAAGATACGAACTAGGTTGCCGCCGCGGGAAGGAAAGTATCCCCACCCCGTCGCCGTCCACCCCAAAACACATACCCCTGGGAGAGTCAGATGGCTGAAGAAGGGGAAAGGAGGTGAGAGTGCTGGAGAGTAAAAAGACTGTGGCGGGGAGGGTCCGCGGCCCCCACTATGAGAGCAGAATCCAGATGCTAAGAGGTGGGTGGGGGGTGCGGCATAATCGCAGACGGTGTCTTCCTCGCTTTTCCCGGAATCGCCGCTCGATCACCGTCTAACACTCGGAGTTGCTTACCACTCAGTCCCCTAGCCCCATTTGTGCGCGTGAGGCGGCCAGAGCCCGGGAAGCCCGGGCACAAACTCCGCGGAAGCTGGCCTTCGCTGCCGCCGCGCTGCCGCGGGCCTCCCTCCCTCCGCTCGCGGCCCCGCCGATCTACCTTCGCCCCCGGCCGAGGCCAGACCCCGCTCCACAACTCCACGCCCCTACTCCACCCCCGGCTCTCCCTCCCCTCGCCCTCTCCCAGCGGGTCCGGCCCAGCCCCTAACGCCGCCCCGCCCTACCGCTCGGTCCAGAGCCCAGCAAGTGCCCCGAACTCGCCCCCCGCCCCCACGCCCAGGCCAGTCCGGCCAGGCCTGGTTTCCCCTCCTGCCGCGCCCCGCCCCCGAATCCACGTCCTACTTCGCCACCCAACTCGGCCCGGTCCGGGTTCGGCCTGCGCCCACGCCACCGGAGTCCCCGATTCGGTCCGGTGTACGGCCACCTACCCCGCCCTTGCCTGGGTGCTGGCCTGGCCCGCTGCCTGCGCCCGCCGAGCCGGCCCAAGCGCGCGGTCCGGGTCCGGGTCCAGGTGTCGGCCTCGGTCCCGGCAGTGTTGCCGCGACTCGCCACGAGGGCTCGTTCCACGCAAGATCGGAACCCACGCGGGGTGGGGGCCGCGGGAAGCAAGTTTCTTTATCCTCCCCCCGCCCCCGCCGCAGGGCCGCACC
>NW_016813549.1:0-551 GCF_001698545.2 Rhinopithecus bieti | reverse complement strand
CCCAGGAGTTTGAGGCTGCAGTGACCTATGATCATGCAATCATGGCACTGCACACTAGCCTGGGTGACAGATGGAGAGCCCATCTCAAAAAAAAAAGAAAAAGAAAAAGAAAAAAGAAAAGGAAAATAAAAAATAGGTTAGAAAAAAGGTTTTCTTTAGTTATCTTTAGCTTACTATAACTTTTTTAACTTATACACTTTTAAATATTTTTAACTTTTTGACTGTTTTGTAGTAACACTTAGCTTTTTTTTTTTGAGATGGTCTCACTATATCACCTGGGCTGGAGTGCAGTGGTACAATCTCAGCTCACTGCAATCTCTACCTCCTAGGCTCAAGCAATCCTCCCATCTCAGCTCCCCAAGTACCTGGGAAATAACACTGAACTTAAAACACAAACCCACTATACATTTTCTTTCTTCATATTTTTGTTCTATAAGCATTTTTTTCTTTTTCCTTTTTTTTTTCCAACACTCAGGCTGGAGTGCAGTGGAGCGATCTCAGCTCACTGTAATGTCCACCTCCTGGGTTCAAACAATTCTCCTGCCTCAGCC